>NC_022032.1:16775209-16784335 GCF_000317375.1 Microtus ochrogaster | reverse complement strand
AAATACTTTTTATATTGGGATCTAATTTCCCAGGCCTGACCAGTGTCCTATGATCCTGGCAGGTAGAAGTCAGCCACAGGCTCACCCAGTATAAACATGTAGTGGAGAAGTGGAGAGAAGCAGAGTTGAAGACACACGGTGGGTGAGGAAGAGGCTAACACGAGTGGCCTGTGCTGCCACCTGGGGCAATGTGATGTCCTGGTCATCGCTGTGGCCACGAACCATCCATATCTGGGTTCATAGCCCTACCGCAACAGGGTTCCTCGACTAAGACCGTGTTACCACGGAAGTCTGTGAGAACGCCCAGGGTCTAGGTTGTCACCTGAGGCATGCTAGTATTTGAGGGCCACACAGTCACTGGGCCGTATGGATGTGAGTGGCCTGTGCCACCACCTGGGGCCATGGTGAAGTAGAGGCTGAGCTGCAGCCTAGCCCTACCTGCTGCTACGATCTGTGTTGATGTCTATGGGTCTCATTACTACCGGATGTCATGGGAGAGCTGGCCCTGGTGGCCCGGGCCCGGAGAACTGCTGCTCTTTGTCAGGTAGATACCACTCCCTGCCACCCTTGCCGCCATACCTGGCACCAATGGCATGGATGCTGGAGAGCTTGCTCTGACCTTCTACTGCCCTTGGAGAACAGGCCTTTGCAAACAAAATAGCACAATGTTTTTTTATTTTATTTTGGGAGGGGATGGGGTAGGACTGCAGGGGAGCAAGGGTGGAGCACCTATGTGGAGGAGCTGAGAAATTGGTGGGATTGGGGTATATGGTGTCAAGTTCCCAAAGAACCAATAAAAAATTATGAAAAAAATCCATTACCCTTTCATGTTGAAGAATGAAGTTCACTGAGATCAGACAGATTACTACTTACTGTAATTATTAGAGGAATTAGTTCTTCTTGCCTATAAAGGGTAAAATATACTGGTTTTGCATGTATAAGATATGAATTATACACAGTATAGACAATTATTAAATGTGAAAACTGCAACGGTTCAAAATTTCATTTGAAATATTTTTATCCCTTTGTTCTAAGTTAATTATTTTTTTCTGCAAACACTGATTTTCAGTTGCTGTGAAACACTCAGCCAGATAAGACATAATGGCAGAGCCTGTCCTCAGCCTTCTCCTTGAGCCAAGCTTCCCTTATAGCTCCTTGTGAAGGGTAAACCCAGACACACTGTTTATTCCAAGAAACACAGGTCCACACCAGCATGACTTTTATTGAGCTTAAATATTTTCTTTGCCCAACATGAGGCACTTTGTAGGAAAATGAATTTTCTGATTCAAGATTTTTTTTTTAAAAAATGCCTATGTTTTGTATGACAAATATCAATGTATCTTCAATATAAAAATAGGAAAAAATCCATACATTTAAGGAAATACCATATACATTTTAGCACATACCCACTTTAGCAAACTAAGTACCATTAATCATCCATTCATAGGCTCTCAACCTTCAGGGCTATATTAACTCTGCTTGTTACTTTTTGTTACCTTGACACAAGCTAAAGTCATCCGGGAGGAAGGAACTCCAAATGAGAACTTTTCTTTTGCTAGATTGCCCTCTGGGTATGTCCGTGGGACACTTTCTTGATAAATGATCAATTTGGGAGGTCTAGCCACTGTGGGCAGTGAAATCCCTGGGCAGGTGGTATTGGGTTGTTTATGAAATCAAGATACAATATCCATTAGTGAACAAAGAGGCCCTGTATTTGGCAGAGACTGTGGAGGGGTACGTGACAGGGCTTGGAGGTAGATAAGGAAAGCGATACATATAGTAATTATATTATAATCTCAAAAAACATTCATTTTTGAATGAAAGGCTGATTAAGCTATAAATAGGCAGTCAGTATACAGCCCTCCTTCTTGGACCCTGCTTCAGTTCTTGCCTCCATATTAATGCCCTGGCTTTACCCTTCATGATAGACAGTAACTTGTAAGCAAAAATATATATTTTCTTCTCCAAGCTGGTTTTTGTTAGATTTTGTTTGTTTTTGTTTTCATCACACATACGTGCTATATGTACATACACTATATAATGTGCAGCTTCTTCTGTGGATAATGAACAATGAAACTGCACAGATTAATTTTGTTGCCAGTGTCTATGCAGGTGCATGGAGTATTTCCTGCATAATCCCTCTGCTTTGTTAGGTTAGGGTGTACCATGATATTGTTCTGGCCTTGAACTTCGCATCTTAACTTCCCAGAGCTCTTGCCCCCTATAAAAAATGTTTTAAGACCTCCCAATTTTGCCCTTTTAAATATCACTGTAACAAGAAGGCTGCTTGTCCCTCCCGGCTGCCCAGAAACAAAATAACCACACAAAACTGTATTAATTAAATCACTGCTTGGCCTGTTCGCTCTAACTTTTTATTGGCTAAGACTTACATCTTAATTTAACCCATTTCTAGTAATCTGTGTATCACCACATGGCAGTGGCTTACCGGCATAGATTCAGTATGTCTCTCCCTAGTGGCTCCATGGCGTCTCTGACTCCGCCCTTCTTTCTCCCAGCATTCAGTCCATCTCTCCCTGCCTACCTAAGTTCTGCCCTATCAACAAGCCAAGGCAGTTTCTTTATTCATTAACCAATGAAAGCAACACAAAAACCCCGCCTACCTAAGTTCTGCCCTATCAACTAGGCCAAGGCAGTTTCTTTATTCATTAACCAATGAAAGCAACACATAGACAGAAGGACCTCCCACACCATATCATGAACTTCTGTCCAAGTGTATTGAGACTGGAGAAAACATAGATGTTTGTCCTTTTGAACAATTCAATTATGTCAACCAGGAGAGGTTGCAGTGGCCATGATGCAACTGTGCTATTGTGTGCAGTAAGTATTTTCTGAATTTGGCACCATGGTCACAGGTTTAGAGACTTCTTTGTGACTGCATTCTTACACATTGACAATCTTAGGGGAAGCATTCAAGAGACCATGGCAAAGATCCGCAAAGATGGTCACGCCTCCTTCCAACAGGAGCATTTCCTTGTGAAGGGGTTGTGAACAAATTCTAAGCTTCACCTGTGATCCATTTACTTCCTGATCCTACACACATGCAAAGGGTTGATTTGTTTCAAAAGCTCACTCGAGTTTAACTGATTTTCATCTTTTGCAAAAATAGCCATGCACAACCAACATGCAGAATAAGTCAGTCAAATTTTCGTTCCTACTGAGGAATCCAGGGTCTCCAGATATTGTATGAGCATAGAGGGTTTAATTGAAAAAGATATTAGAACAACTGGTGTTGCCTATGCAAAAGCTAGAATTTCAAAATACCCATCTCTGTCATTTTGTGGTTAATTTTTTGTGCCCATATGCATATTTTTTTCTTTTAATGCAGATAAACTTCCACTTACAATAGCATATTTAATGTAACGGCTTTAAATCCCAATGTTTTCCTTTGAGATGAAATTTATGTGAAGGAATGCAGCGTCTGTCTCACTTAACCCACAGTTTTGCCTCATCTGTGGGCAGCATGTTTGAGGAATTCAATTTATGATACCTTGTGGGAATTTTTTCTTAGGCACACTGTATATCAAGTAGTTTTGTGGTTTTTGAAGGAACTTTTTGGCATGCAGAGACATTTCTCAAGCTGTGCAAAGCAAACCTTTGTGCTGTCTGGGCAGCAAACTACTTAAAATGCACCCAGAAATATTAGCAGTGATATGTATATTTGGGTAGGCATTGAACTGTTTCCCTGTTTAATTGGAATACTCCATGCTAATCCACAGCATGGACACTGCCCACTATTTCCATTCTACCCATTATTTCTTTGGAGGGCAGAGTAAGAGATCGGCCTCATGAAATGCTCCCACTATCTTCATGCAGCTGTTCCCCCCTTTTCAGCTCTTTCTCAGTGGGCAAAGAGAAGAAGAAATGATAGCAGCAATGCAAGCATTGCAGAAGAGAGCATGCATATTTGCTTTCCCTCGGAACTAAGCAAGCCACGATGTTGACTCCAGTGACAGCAGAATTTTAGTCTTTGTTTCCTTCTATTGTCATGTAGCATATGCAGCCTTGAATAGTGAAGGATTACTTCCCTTTTGGTTGTGGCACTAAAATGCAAGATTTTATTTCTATGTCCAGCCTTTTCTATTTTTTCCACTTTCCCTCAGTTCCCAGGAATCTAGTGATTTATCCTTCCTCCCAAGTGATTCTCTGGGGGGCAGAACTCAAGAGAAACTCGAAACTGGTACATTTTGCATTTTTCTTTTTTACTGTATTTGGAGCCCCAGAGAGAAAGACACCACTATAAGAACTTCAGGTTTATGTCAGATAGTCAGGGCTCTAGGAACAGGTGCGAACAGGTTAGAGCAAACAGCTAGTCTCCACAGTAGGCACAGCAAGACTCTAGGTGGACCCCAATCTCCATTCATTTCTCAGTTCAGATGTAGACTGAACCCCATCAGGCACCTTTGGTCCTTAGAAAACATCCGGTGGCACCGTAGCTGTCATAGTGAGGCAAACCAGTATCTTTCCTAAAAAAAAAAAAAATCACTTTAGGTTCTTTTCAACGATTTTCAAAGAACAGAAGTAGAGCGACTTCTGAGGATAAAAACTCATTTTCATCTATCTCCTTGATGAAGTCCACTGAGATGGACTTGGACCCAATTACAGTGTGAATATAATTTTCAGGTATCTTGGATCCTCAGTTAAAACTGACAAAGGATATACTAACGATACCATGACTGGTTTGCAGAATATATATATACACATGGCTATTCTTTGTAATAAGGCAGCAGCTAGCTTTATTCAGAACTTTCATTGACATTTCACTTTGTTTTCATACCAAATTTTGTGCATAAACTCTGTTTAAAATGTACTGCCTTATGATTAAAGAATTATCTTGGAATACCCATGTTTTTAGGTAAATAATATTTCACTGTTTTCTCATTTCCCTTTTCTTCTGTAGAACAGTGGCTCTGCCTGTCAGGAGGATTCCCTCAGCCTGCAGCACAAGGCTAGTGGATTCCTGGATGTCTAATATTGTAGAATATGCCCTGGAGAACAGCTGCTATCATTTAACCCTTGTAGTGATACACTGGGACCTGTCCTGGAGGCACAAGTTGTGTATTTGAAGTCATTGCCATTAATGTGTCTCCCTATTGGCTGCAAGCTTTCCTCAATTTAACTTTCTTCTCCTCTAATCTATGACTGTCACTAGGATACATGTGGGATTTAAAAAAAAATATTTGTTAAAACAAATCACATAAAACTTTTTATTTCAGACTGGTTTTGTAAGTGTACAGTTTAGTTCTGTCAAGTTAAATATATTTGCATGGATGTGGTGGAACTCCAGATATTCTTCATCGATCAAGTATAGACTTAAAACTCATTGAATGGCAATTCCCTTCATCCCACTCTTCTCCTGCCCTGGCAACTGCCAACTTACTTTATCTACGAATTTTACTGTGGTGGGTTTTTTTTATTACTGCAGTTGCACAGCCTGTTAAACAACTCAATTTTAGCATTTAACATGATGATTTTGCTGCTACATTATAGTACAGGAAACATTTTTTTTCATAATCAAACTGAAAAAAACATAGCATGTACATGCCATATATTTTTTTACCTGTTTATCACTGAGGACATTTTGGCTGTCTTCACATTTTGTATATTTTGAATTGCTACGATAAGAACATGTGTGTCAAGATACTCTTTGAGGCTCTTTCTGTAATATTTTGCACTATCGCTTTTCAGAATCAGGTCAAGCATGGGGAACTTTGCACTTAATATTTTTGAGCTCCATGACACTGTTTTCCCTAGCCATTTCATCTTTTAACATTCTCACCAAGAGAACACAGGGGTTCTAATTTATGCTAAATTCTTGAAACCTTTTTCAATAAAGGAAAGAACTTAAAATAACTTTGTATAGCCAATGAAATAGTTAATGATCAGGAGCAAAGAGATGACTTATAAATTGGAGAAAGTCTTATTAAATGTACATCAAAAATGAGAACTAAAAATTAAAAGCAAAATATAAATCAATGAGCAAATGAAGTTTCTGTTTGAGATTTTTTTGAACTTTCTTCTTATTTATTTTTTGTGTCTTTCACATCATACACCTTTATCCCATTCCCTGCATATCTGTAATTTGCCCTTTCAGCCCCCTCGCCAATATGCTTTCAGAGAAAAAAAGAAAAGGGGGGGGGTTTTCTTTTTGGAGGTTTTGTTTTGCCTTGTGAGTCATGCAATAACAAATACTTTATAAGACAGGAATCAAAAATGGACAAAAAATATATGGAAAAGCATTCAGCATCCTTACCTCTTGATGCAATAGGGAAATATAAATTAAAATTCTATTGAGGATTCATCTTCTTTGAGCTAGAATGGCTATCACCAGGAGAACAAACATCACATATAGAGAAGGATGTAGTATTGGGGAAAGAAAAATATACATTGCTTCTTGGAAGACAAAATAGTCTGACCTCTATGGAAGTCAATATGAATGTTCCTTAATACAATTTTTAAAAATATGATAGCTAAACCATGCCTAGGATTATACTTCAAGGAAAAGTCATGATGCATCAGAAATACTTACATATCCCAATACCCAGGACATTAACAGCATCTAAAGTTTGGGACTAACCTTGATATCTGTCAAAGGAGAGAATAAAGAAAATGTACGTAGACAATGAGATTTGATTCAATAATAAAGAATGGATTTATATAATGATGATGACCACTAAGTGAGACAGGCACATTCAGGGGCAGATTCCCATGTTAAGGCACTCCTAGATGCCCTTGGCTTTATTTTCAAATGAAGCTTGTTACCAGCGGAGTATACATAGAAGCATGCCTCTTTATTGTTTTAGGTGCTGTACCCTTTTGTGGAGCATGCTCATGCAGGGACTAGCACTTGTGCTCACATGTATAGCTTCACTGCATAAAGCTCCCAATGTTCTTTTGTTTGAGGAGGGCACTGTTTTGGAAATGACTGTGGTGATTTCCTTCTCTTCCTCAGGTATTACCTCTTTCTCTGTGATATCTTCACTGTATTTATTTTGGCTTTGTACTAACAGAAATGAAAAACTAACATGTAGCCAAATTGCATGTGGTTACTAGTTTCAGGAAATTTAATGGGATTGGAGACTATCATGCTAAATGAAAAATTATACTCAGAAAGAATAATGTGGAATGTCTTCTCTCATATAGAAATACAGAAACCTAATTTTAAGAAGATGGAAGGCAGGTGATAGATATCAGGTAGATAAATGGATACCTACTATCTCTATCTATCTATCTATCTATCTATCTATCTATCTATCTATCTATCTATCTATCATCTATCTATATCATATATACACATTTATATCATATCTATATATTATATATGATGAATTATGGATAGATCAGTATATGATAAATAGAGATAGAGATAGATAGATAGATAGATAGATAGATAGAGATAGATAGAAGAAAGCAAAAATTTGAAAAGGTAGAGACCAGACTAGACAGAGTGCAGAAGGTACAAGAGAAGGGAAAATAGAAGTGAATATGAGCAACATATGTGATATATATATATATATGTATGTATATAGTGTTATAATAAGCCAACTTAGTTTGAATATATATATTTCAAATATTTATTTTGCATGAAAGGAAAGAATAATTATGTCTAACAACTCTGTTAGCTCTTTGTCTCTGTGCTTGCTTATCTGATGTCTGTAGAAAAACTACATTTAAGACTGTAGGATAAGCACTCTGACTTAACTACCTCTTTAAATACTTTAATATCCCTGTAAAGAACTTCAACCAACCAAGTGAACACAACTTAGACTATCTTAGCCTGAATTACACTGTCACTACAAGGATTCATGCTATCAACTTTTCAGGGCTGTTGTAGACAGATTTGCTGTCGTTTCTAGTTAATAGAGAAATTAAATTGTCTTTACTCCCGAGCACATCTGAACTTCACAAGGACATTGTCTTAGAGTTTTAATTAAGTCATAATTTGGTTACTAGAGCTTTTTCTCTTCCCCCCCTGCCCCAGGGTAAGCGACCTACTTGACCCGGTACAGCAATTAAATAGACAAGATATGGTGAAAAGGAGAGAAATGGGATTTAATATATATGCATGTATATATTAAACGAAAAAACAGACAAAGATAAAGGGGTTCAGTGACCCCCCAAGTCCATCTTTGTGCTTTTGTTGTGAATATTAGAATTAAAGGGAAATTCAGAACAGAAAGTAAAGTAAACGTAATTGAGGGGCAGTCTTTCTTGGGATGACAGTCTAGTGTCCGTGCAATTCCAGGTGACTGCAGATTTAGGACAAAGAATCTTACCTTTGTGCCTTTTACCTTGAAGAGGAACAAGCTCAGTTAGGTAGATGGATATCCTTGGAGTGGCTAAGACGTTTATGCTGAATCAAGCAAGCATGTGACTCCCAGTAAAGGACACAAACACAAAGTGAACTCAGAGAGGCCAGGCTTGTTTCCCTGCTTCCTTATATTGTAGGCTAGAGTCAGAAATCCATGCTGTCTTGCAAAGCAGTGTTTAAGTGCGTGCTAGACTTTTCAGTCTCTCTGGCCTCCAAGATGACAACTCAGACCTGATGCCTCCAGTGTCATGACTTCAAGCTCAATGTGGAATAACACACAATCTCTGACGTCTTCTAATGCACAATGCTATCCAAGCTTTCTGTTTACTTAATTAGAAACCTTCCTACTAGGAGTGAGGTGATGCCACATTATGGGTTACTTTTAAACAGTAAACAACTTCTTTATAAGCACATAAAAATTAGCATTACTGATTGTGGAAGTACAGCAGTCAGGGTCGGGAACTCCTTTCCTGTCTCACCAATAATTGATAGAATCAGGCCTGGTTGGTGTTTTGTGACAAGTGGCTGTTGGACCCATGTCAACATCTTTCGCATGGCTCAGCAGGTGTAACCTTTTCAGCCCCATGGGATCTTGTTGTCATCCTCCATAAAGACAGCAGGTTCATGCAAGACATATGCACGTTACCCTTGTCCCCATACTGCCTGTTCTCACTCATGATGTCAGCTGCTTCATGGGATAAAACCAGACTCGCTGAACATAGCAGACAATGAGGACTACTGAGAACTCAAGAACAATGGCAATGGGTTTTTGATCCTACTGCACGTACTGGCTTTGG
>NC_022032.1:16768461-16774974 GCF_000317375.1 Microtus ochrogaster | reverse complement strand
TAAAAAATAAAATGTCAGAAGATCTTTACTACCATTATTTTTATCGAGCCATCTTTTCTTTTTATTCATTTCCTACTATGCAGAATTTTCTAAAAGCATAATGAAAGCCTTCTAAATGATAACAGTTTTCATCATTGAAATCTGTATGCACTCTTCACCACAGACTATCTTGCAAACAAACAAACAACAGTCATGGAGAAACAGAAAAGCCTAAGATTTTAGGACAAATTTACTACTATTGTTCAGTGAAACTGAATGGGCACCAATGTGTTTTCTATATATCTATATTTGTATGCATAGACACATGCTAGTCTTAGCCTTAATCAAAGAAACATATTTTTTATAAGAAATAAATAACAGTGAATGCAGAAACATGTGGCTGCTTGGGGTGCTGAGAATGAGTGAAGATTGAGTGTTTGTTCAACTTAAAAAGGACATTTAAATCACCTCCCTAAGGCACAGGTGTAGATGGAAGTTTCTGTCCCACCCAGTCCCACAAATTTTGTTCAGGCCCAAAGATACATACAGAGGCTTATGTTAATTAGAAAATGTTTGGCTTATTAGCTCAGGCTTATTATTAACTATCTCTTAAAACTTAAATTAACCCCTAATTCTTATTATGATTAGCCACGTGACTTGGTACCTTTTCTTAGTACTGAATTTTCAGCTTGTTTTCTCTGTGTCTGGGTGGTGACTGCAGACTGAGACTTTTCTCGTTTCAGAATTCTCCTAGTTTGGTCACCCTGCCTGTACTTTCTGCCTGGCTACCGGACAAACAACATTTTTATTAAAGAAAAAAATAGGAATGACAAATCTTCACCCGGTACAATAGCCTTATCCCACAACGCACAGGAAATATTATAGAAAAAAATGGTGAAGAAGATGTATGACCTAGGAGGTAGGTAGGGAGATGACCTGTCTAATTTGTTCAGTCTTGGGATCCTATAAGAGCCATTTGATGCCACAGCAGTTAAAGCTTTCTACAGTGGGCTTAAATGAGATAGAAGTACCACCCCTGACTGATGAACTGCAAGTCACTGTTTTTTTGTTTTGCACTCACTGGTATATGCACCAGGGTGCAGTGAATAATTCCAGGAATGAGAGGATTGGGAGGGAGATAGAGGTGAGCGACTTACAGTACCTGGGGCATTTTATATACATGTATGAAGTTGTCAAAGAATAGATTCAATAAATTATTAAAAACAGTCGGTAATTATAAATCTTCTTAAACTTAAAGGCTTATTTAATCATGTAAGTGCAAAAGAAAGGAACAAAATACAGAGACAGGGAGAGAAGTGACTATCTAAGAATTATTCCCCTTCTATCCTCCCTTCTCCCCACACCACCATGCTCCCACTTTCGTCAGATGATCTTGTCTATTTTCCATTTTCACGTGGATCTATATATGTTTTCCTTAGGCTTCACCTTGTTACTAAACTTCTCTGGGGTCATGGATTATAGGCTCGTTATCCTTTGCTCTACAGCTAGTATCCACTTATTCGTATATACCATGCCCATCTTTCTGGGTCTGGGTTACCTCACTCAGGATGTTTTTTTTCTAGTTCCATCCATTTGCATGCAAATTTCATGATTTCATTGTTTTTTACCTTTTAGTAATACTCCATTATATAAATGCTCTATATTTTCTTCATCCATTCTTCTGTTAAGGGACATCTAGGTTGTTTCCATGTTCTGGCTATGGCAAATAATTCTGCTATGAACGTAGTTGAACACATGTCCTTGTAGTATGATTGAGCCTCTTTGGGTATATGCCCAAGAGTGGTATTGTTAGGTCCTGAGGTAGGTTGTTTCCCAAATTTCTGAGAAACTGCCATACAGATTTCCATAGTGGGTTGTAAAGGAGAATTTGAGGGAACAGGATAGTTGAGATGGAGGAAGTACAAAAATGAGAGCAAGGAAGAAGATATTTTGATTGAGGGGGCTATTATGGGGATAGCAAGAAACAAGGCACTAGAGAAATTCCAAGGAATCCACAAGGATGACTCCAGCTAAAGCCCTGAGCAATAGAGGAGAGGGTGCCCTAACTGGCCTTGTCCTGTAGTCAGATTGATGAATATCTTAAATGTCACCATAGAACCTTCATCCAGCAACTGATGGAAACAGAGGCAGAGACCTGCATTACTGGACTGGGTTTCAAAGTCCAGTTGAAGAGTATGAAGAATGATAATATGAGCAAAGAAGTCAAGATCGTTGTGGGGACACCCGCTGAAACAGTTTACCTGAGCTAATGGGAGCTCACTAACCAGCTGGACAGGGAGGGAACAAGCAAAGAACCATACTAGACCCTCTAAATGTGGGTGACAGTTGCATGGCTGGGGCAGACTGCAGGGTCATTCATAGTGGCACTAGGATTTATCCCTACTCTTGTACTGACCTTTTGGGAACCCCTTGTCTTTGCATGGATACCTTGCTCAGCCAAGACACAGTAGGGAGGGCCTTGTACCTTCTCCAAACCAAAGTACCTTACCCTCTCTGCTAAGTGGATGGGAGGTTGGTGGAGAAATGTTGGGAGCAGTGAGACCCCAGATCCTGAATTTCTTGTAATCCCCTGATCTGAGGGCCTACAGCTGCTCTGAGCACGAGACCTTCAGGAGTTCCTGATGGCAGGAGAGTGGTTTCTGGTGGGTTTGGAAGGGGCGTGGCTATCTCTATATAAGCTGCCCCTGAACACAATAAAGGGGGCATTCTTGGGGAATTCAAGGATGATCCGTGTCGCTGTCTCTCTGTCTGTGTGTGTCTGTGTAATTTAACCTCCAGACCCCTCGCTGAAGCTCGTGAACTGGGTGCCAGCGCACAGAGTGCAGACACGGGGGAGCTGTGCGTGGCAAAGAAGTTCAGGGAATGGGAGGAGAGGAGGGAGTAGGATTGGTATAAAAACTGAAAAAGGTTTTTTTTTTCTTGTTTAAAAAAGTAAAATTAAAAAAGATAGAATTGTTAGAGATATATAACATTGCTTGCTAAGAAAATGGAGGGGTCAAAATCTCAGGAATGCTGGTTGCCTATAGGGCTTTGAAATGTAGAAAACTGGAACTTTGTGAAGGAACTCAGCCTAACTGACTCCAGCATAGGAGGTGCTTCTTGTGCTTTAACTTACATAACTGTACCATGCTATATTTTTGTCATATCGAATCACCAAGTTTATAATAATTTTTATGAGAGCAATAGAAAATGGACAAGGACTATTAACCTAAATAACCATTCCATATAGAAAAGATCTTTTATTGCTCTTTTACTTAGAAGTCCTAAACAAAATGGCTGTGATTTTTCAACCTCTTCTATTAAGTCACATAAATTTATTAATTCTTTTCTTACCAACTTGAGGAGTATGAAAAGATTAGTGTATGATGAGAACACACATTCTCACTGCACAGTCTGTCACATAAGAAAAAAAAACGTTTTAGTAAAGTGAAGTTACTGCAGGAAAACATATTGTAGGCACAATGAACCAAATAAAATGATGTCTCCAAGCATTCTATGGTGCAGGCTGTACTGGATATGAGAAGACACTATTAATCATAATTTCGGGAAAACATTTACATACCTGCCATATACTGGTATTTGCAGGCTTGTTAGTCCAGATAGTGTTTGCTTCCATCAACTGTTTTGTCTAGCTGCACATAGAAAAATCCATGCTGCCACACATCTGTTCTCTCATAATGTAGTTTGGGGCCAGCAATGGAAACATTTCTCTCATTTCAATGTTTCACTCAGTACAGAAACATACGTTTAGTATTGGTTAGCTTGGCAGCATCTCAACGCAGGGACGAACTCTCATCTCCAATTCTTCTCCTCTTGGTCACTGTAGAAAAGAAAGACATATAATACGAACTAAATTTTCTCCAATTGGTCATCTTACAATGAATACCAATTTCAAAAAAATCATACTGTGCATGATTCGCTTACATAGACCCTACATGCTAATTTATAGTAAATAAATTAAAATTAGATTTTTTTTTTCAAACGTTGATTTCTCAGCTTATTTTATGGTATAGGAGGCCATTCTGTTTATGTGTTGCTTTCATTGGTTAATCAATAAAGAGACTGTTTGGCCTGATAGGACAGAACTTAGGTAGGCAGACAAGACAGAAGTGAATGCTGGAAAGAAGGGCAGAAGAAGAGGCCATGGATCTCTGCCTGAGACAGACACTGGTTAGAATCTTGCTGGTAAGCCACAGTTATGTGGCTATACACAGATGGATAGAAATGTGTTAAAGTAAGAAATAAAATTAGCCAATAAGAAGTTAGAGCTAATGGGTCAGGCAGTGTTTAAATGAATACAGTATCTGTGTGATTATTTCAGGTGTAAGCTAGCTGGGTGGCCGGGACAGAACAAAGCCCTCCCCCAAGCTCTCCTTATAACAGTTTTATATACCAAGGCTTCTTATTTTAAAATATTATTCCATGCTTTTAATCTTTCCATCACTACTATGGATGGTTTTTAAATTGCTATATCTGGGGTTTGTTGTCTAATAGATGGAAAGTAGTCTGTGAACGTTGTCTGAATGGATATTCTAATGATGTGCATTAATTCCTCTCATGTATTTTAGACTGAAAACCAGTAATCACTGCTCTTACTCTGTATCTCTGAAGAAAAATTCTTATTTCTTAAGACCCACCCATTTCTCTGAACATTGATAAAAGTTTTCTCCTCTGCCTGGAAGAGGTCATGACTTCCCTTCTCTTCAACCTTCAGTCAACCTTGTTTTCTGTGTTTCTCACATTGCCTCTCTGGAAAAATTCTTTCATTTGTTATATTCTTTTTCTCTCCAAATCTTCAGTCCTTTCTTCATATATGAGTTCTGGTACTCAATATAGAAATATAGACTATAATGACAGTGTCCTCTTTCCAGTTATGAAATGTTCTGCTAGAACCTCCTTACTTACCAATACAACCACTGTAATCTATAGAACAACGTATAATGTCTTCTTATATTCTTCCTGATACCTGTACAGAAAAATCTTTTTTTCTCTTGTGTGAGTACAAAATACAGAACAACCACCACCCTTTTAAAGCCACCTACCCATTTTTGTGCATGTGTGTGTTACTTCAGTGAATACTCACACCTTAGAAATGACTGTGGATTTGGGGGTCTACATTAGCCTATATTTAGGTGCAAATGAATATGTTCTCTGAAGTAGGAAGTGAACAAGGCATACAAAGTTTGAAAAAGAATAAGGTCAGCTCCATCATCTTCTCTTCATCATTAGGGGAACAACAGGAATGCCATACAGAACACTGGCCTGTGATTCTGTTTGTAAAAAGAAAAAAAGAGAATGGCACATTCTAGGGAAACTAGGCTCCCTCACTGCATCCAGAACTTCTTCTTTTATTATGCAATCATGTTTCTGGTGACATCTTTCTATGGTTCAGCAATTTAACTTCATTTACTTCCCATTTTCTGTGCAAAGCTGATGCCTTTGGGAAAAATTAATAAATATGGTATTGATTGTTTTCAGAAATAAAAAAAAACTTAGTTAAACATTTAGCAATACTTTCAGGGGACTATTAGAAATGCTGGGTTTCCCACAAGATGACTGAATGCATAGTTCAACCAACTCTGATCAAGAGGATTTTTCCTGCAGAAAGAGCTTCTACATATTTTGGACTGTTTTCATTTAAGCAAATGTCTCGCCAAGGGTGAATCCTCATATCCTCTAGAAAAGAATCTCCTCCTTGGACTGCTTCTAGATGTTTTCAGATTCTGTAATGGAATAATTATTATTGAACATTGATTTTTATTTAATAAATAGTCCAAGAAGAGCAACTTATATTGTCCATTTTTTCTTAAGAAAAACTATTATCTTCTAATGGAGCTCACATTTCTTTTCGATGATAATGGAAATGCTTTCTGCTTCTTGGACAAAGTCATTTTCAGTTGCGAGTAATTTGAAGAGCATATAAAATGCCTTGTGCTTATATATCTCTGGAAGAATCTTATTTAATACATTTAGGCAGTTATGATTGAGAATTTTCCTTAGAAGAGAAAGCAGTGCCCTCAATTAGTATTTAGCCATGTTTAATATGAAATTGACGAAAATGCTTTTAAGTCTTTTAGCTCAAGACACAGCATTGCTTTGTGATTAAATTAGCTTGAACTATGACTTACTCTGATATCTTTGGATTGCATCTGAGCATGCTGACTTGTTCACAAACACTAGTTTTACAAAGACCAAGAATTGTTGTGTTGTTCAGCATTCTCACACTTTTTTAAAAATTGTGTTTCATATGCTAAATGTGAATTAAGAAAGTTACTGTTCCAGTGTGGGTCTCTGTCTCTATCTCCGTCCATCACCAGATGAAGGTTCTATGGTGATATGCAAGATATTACTCAGTATTGCTATAGGATAGGGTCATTTCAGGTTCCCTATCCTCAGCTGCCCCAGGAACTAACTGGGGACCTCGCCTTGGGCTCCTGGGAGCCACTCTAGGTTCAAGTCTCTTGCCAACCCTAAGGTGGCTCCCTTAACTAAGATTGTGCTGCTCCCCTATCC
>NC_022032.1:16745490-16767811 GCF_000317375.1 Microtus ochrogaster | reverse complement strand
TTTTTTTTCTTTTTCTCAATAAATTTTTTTTTTTAAAAAAGAAAGTTGCTGTTGAAGAATGTTCCTACAGTTAAACATATCTGTGCATATTATAGATTGAAATGAATGTAATGGTAAAAATAAAATGTTGTGGTTCTTTCTGAGGCACAATGGCAGAAACACTGGTCATGGCAGGTGAGAGAGAGAGACAGATAGGCAAGCCATATGTTCCTAAAATTTTCTCTTTTTGACTAGCATTTCACCTTTGTTAACCCTTGACAATAACTCCCCAAAGTCAGCTGGAAGCAGTTAAAAGAATACATCGTCCAATAATCCCTGGTTAAAATGCTAAGTCAAAAGAACCATAAAAAAGACTAATTTTAAGAGACAATTTGGCCAAAGTTAGCAAAACCAGCTCATGATTGAGCTGATTCTTAGGATTCAAAGGGGCAGGAAGAAATTTCCTAGCAGAATGTTTTACCAGGAAGATAGCGGCCTTCCCCTCTCCCACCCAGGAAATTCCAAGCACCAGGTCACTTAACTCAGCCCAGCCAGCCACCTGGAACAGGCTGATAATGATGGCCTAAGTCAAGAACAGTGGGCTTGCTCTAAAAACAAGGAAAAGGCTGACTTAACAGAATGGGAGGAAGCAAAAGTCCTTGTACCCGTGCTAAAGCATCTTCAAAGATTCTCTTTGTAGTTATGACTTTAAAATCTTACCCCACAGAGGAGATACAACTCCTCTCTACCTTGTGGTAACGGGGATGGAGATGAGTTCCAAACATGTTTGTATTATGCTAATTAAACCTTGCTTATAAATAAATAAATAAATAAAATGGAGTGGTTTGATCTAATAGCACATTGTATGTATGTTGAGAAAAACAATCACTGAATGTCCTTTCTCTTACATTTCTCCTTATTTTTTATTATTAATTTAATTCCACAAAAGTTGTCAACTTATATATGCACAGGCTGATCCATCATGATTTTAAGATAGGTCATGTCCATGTGTAATTTTCACTCTTATGCAAAGTCACTGACAGCTGAAATGATTTCTGGACTCAATCCCAATCTTTATTCCTACCATGACAAAATTTTAGCATTTGTAAGATTCTACGTATCTCTGCTGCTGCAAGACAAGGGCAAGCTATAAATCTCGCATTATAATCCACAGCATTTATCTTTGCTGTTGTCACCTGAGATTTTTGTCAATACTGAAGTAAGTCTTACGGAAAGGAAAGCCCTTCAATTGTCCTAGTGGAGTAAGGGAGAGTTTGCTGTATAAACCATACCTCTGTACGATGGAACTCAGTCAAGAGACATCTTTGACAGCTGTTGCATGATGGAGAGAGGCGAAGGTCATTTCCTGCAAATGTTAGGGTTTTTTGAGGATCCCTGTGGCATTGAAAGCATAATTGGGCTAAACAAGCAATCCATCATATTTGAAGCATGTGGTGCATAGAGAAAGATCAAAGGTTAGCATTTAGTGTCCCAAATCACCCAGTTGTTCAGATTGTCTAAGAATAAAAAGGAGTTAATTTTAGAAAAATTTACAGAGAGTTATTTCCATGGAACTGAATATAAAACCCAAATGTTTCTTGCTGTCTCCTTTTGGAAATCCATACAAATGAAGGTCTACATAATGAGTTAGAATTATAGGGATAAAGGACTCCCCCTAAATTTGATGCTATTGTCTTAGAACCATAAAACTCATACTATGAGCTTCTTTCAGAAAATATAAAGAACTCACTAAATTATTCTTTAGTTTTAAAGAATATGTTAATTTTAAGTACTGCACTTGAGAAGAAATAAAATTGATATGAGAATGCTTACTATTCGGTATATTACTACGATTAGCTGGGGTTTTAATTTTAAGTTACTTTGTTGTCTTGTGCATTTTTATATTATTAAATACAAATTTGACTCAGCTTCCGTACTGTTAGATAAATATAAAAACGAAAGTACTAGCTTGTTATTCAAGATATTTAAGGGTTTTTTTTTTTCATTAGTGATGAGGCTCTGAATTATCCCTTAGCATTTAGGATTCGTTTATTGTTCTAACTGTATGTTCTATTTTGGAATATGCTACCTTGGAAAGATTTTTAGAAAAGAGTTATGGTCATTCTGGTCTCAAATTGGAAGCTGGTAGTTATTGTCACAGCATATGACCCTATCTGAATACATAAATGTAGGTAATAATTTTAATCAGTTTTCTGGTGTTATTTATATTTCAACAGCCTTTACACACAGATTTTTGTTTTTCACTTTTGTTCTGAATGTAAACACCTTCAAAGTTGTATTATGATAAGCTATAATATCTATCAGCCCACATCATGTGATACAATTCAATAGAAGGCATATAATGATGCTGTTTATAGAGAAATGCTCATTGGAACCATGCACTCCTCCTAAGGGAAATTTGCAGCACCTTATTTTGGAGATCTCCTTCACTACGATGTTACCCCTCAAGCATATTGTGGAAGTGGAAGAGACATGAGGGCTGTGTATGCTTGTGTGCACACACTCTTGAGTGTGTGAAGGTAAACACATGTGTGTAGAGGTCACAGGATCTTCAAAGTTCTTGTCTTATACCTTGTTTGAGAAAAACCCCCTTTGTTGTGTTCTCTTGCAATGCCAAGCTAGCTGGACTATGAGATACCAGTGTTTCTCTTGTCTACATTTCCCTCCTCCCCATATGGGTACTGGGAATGCAGAAGTTTACTCTATTCACCCAATTTCTATATAGGTTCTTGAGATTCAAACTCAGATGCTTCTGATTGCATAGCAAACACCTTTAAGTACTGGACCATTCCCAAGCTCCTATAGTGCAACCTTTTGACATTGACTTTTTTTCTATTCAGCAAAAACCACTTTGAAATCACCTACATTCTTTCGTGTATTGATAGCTCATTGATTTGTTCCTCATCATACTTTGCTTAGTCACTTGAGATTGAAAGGGTGTAAGGCTTGTTTCCAGTTTGGGGCTGTTATACAGGAAGCCATTCTGAACATCTGGGTCCATGTTACTGTGCGGTCATGTCTTCAGTGTTTTCAGTATGAACACCCATGAGGACTGAGCTTTCAACGTTATGACTAAAAATGCAGACTCTTCACGGTCACGGTAACATTTTCCTTGTGGTGTCTTGAAAGTTGAAGATTTGCATTTCACATTTACATTTATGATATATTTGAGTCTGTTTTTTACAGGAAGTATGATGTTCAGGTTCAGAGAATTTTTGACCTATGATGCCTAATTTTATCAACACGTTTTGCTCAATGGCTATCATTCCAATGGTGAATTATTGTCCTTTTCCGAAACAATCAGTTGAGCGGATGTATTTCTGAGCAATTCCTCGTGTCTCAATGATTTATGTGCCCAAGCCCCTGCCAAAACCACACAGAGCTGTTTTCCCAAGTTCTTCCATTTCTACTCTGTCTAGCTTGAGTTCCTTCTTTGGTCTCTGGCCAGAAATCAGAGCATTTAGTTAATCCTCTCTGCACTTCCTTCAGCCTTGGTATCTCTGAGCTTGAAATAAAGGAACAAACAGAAAACCAAGGACATCAAACAGAAACAAAAAACGAGGATTGTATTTACATTTTTATGGGAGAGAAAGTTCTGCAGCTTCAGAGTTACAGGCTCAGGAACAAGTGGCTGCATTCCATGAGTCTGTGACACTTTGAAGAATTGCCAGAGCTTGGAGTGTTAGAGAAGAGAGAAGAAACTCAGGAAAATCGGTACCATCTACTGTGTGAACTACAGCAGCCTGCACAGTTAGTTTCCCCACATACGTCACTCTTTCCGTATCTATCTTTTCCCTTTGACAGTTGATGTGTTGAGTCTTCAATATTGTGAGAAGTAAAATTTTAAGAGTGAGTATGAATTATGAGATTATATTGTAAAAATTTAATTTAGGCTGTTGGAGCTGCCAGTTCTCTGCTAAGAATGAACAACTAACCTAAGCCATTTTTTTCCACTACAATTTTTCTCTTGTGATATGCATATTCAGAGAGACACCAGAGGCAATACCATAAATCCATCCTTTTTACTTTAACACTAAACCATTTTGGTGTGACTTTCATATAACTTAATTGAATTTTACTCCTAAGACATACTTGTTTTCCCCAAGCTGTTTTTGAACATGGATGGATACAGATGTTTCAAAGGAAAACATGTATGATATAAAATTTATAAATATTTCAAGTATTCTGATGTTTGCACTTAATTCTGTTGCTATTTTTGGCAGAAATGTTGCAAAAGAGTGTTTAAACAATTTTATATTTAAATCCTTTTGAATTCTTAAGGAAAAAATGTTTTCATTTCCAGTATCTTTCATGATTATAAGACTGGTCTAAAAATTCTTTGCTGTAGAGTCAAGGAAGGGCCGAAGGAATCTTATAATAAATGGAACAAAATAATACACCTATATATATATATGCACATTTATTTTTAAAATTTACAATTTAATTTTTGATTAAATGCCAAGAAATGGCTTCATTGTAACATCTGCACCCATATTCAATTTTTTTCTGTGATTCTCTTCCCACCCTCTTCCTCTTGCTTGTCTGCTTCCATCACCTAGAGCCCAATTCTGCTTTCATAACTCAGTGATTCTATTATCTTGTTTATCTTTTTGTTACCTTCTCTTTCTTTAGACCTCTTCCTCTGTTCTCACAGCTTCCTGTCTACTTCTACCTCAAGTATGTATAGCATCTCAACTAGAGAAGAGGTACAGTCAAGCTACTCATGCTATAATAAAGAATAATCAGTACAGAATAAAAAAAAAGCAAATCTCCCTTCATTATAAGGAAGTTTGAAGGTACAAAAAATAGGGAATGCTATTAGCTGGAAGGCAAAACTGGGAACAAAGACAAGCAGAGTGGAGCAATGGGTCTAACATCAGTTGGGCAGATGGTAGCATCTGTGGCAGTGTGAAAAATATAGAAGATTTAAATATGAGATGTCCTTGTGATGGAGAAAATGATCAGAGTGAAAAACATTAGTTTGCAATATTTACTTATGTGCATTAGGAAAAGAAATATAAAGAGGCCCTGACAAATGAGTATGATATAAATTTGTCATAACAGCCGGGCGGTGGTGGCGCACGCCTTTAATTCCAGCACTCGGGAGGCAGAGGCAGGCGGATCTCTGTGAGTTCGAGACCAGCCTGGTCTACAAGACCTAGTTCCAGGACGGGCTCCAAAAAAACCACAGAGAAACCCTGTCTCGAAAAACCAAAAAAAATAAATAAATAAATAAATAAAATAAATTTGTCATAACAGAAAAGTCATTTACATCAAGAAAGTAGATGAATTCAAGACCAAACAAAACACTGGAGTACAGTCATGTCCTGTATAGCACGATTGCTATGGTCAAGTAATAGGTGTTCAGAGTAGCTAATGAGTCAATCAATATCACTTCAAACCAGTCAGAAAGTGCAAAGCTCAGAAATCATAATTTATGTTCAGAATATAGTTCAAAAAACAAAATTCTAGAATCTTAGAGTTGTTCACAACTGGAGAGGTCCATCTTCGATAAAAATAGTTTTAATAATAAATTTCCACTGCTAAACTACCTTAATAGGAACATCCTGGACATGATTTCTCTGGTTTTCTCAAAATGTGCGCACCAGTAGTAAAATTTCAGATCTATGAAGGAAAATAGTTCAGGTTCAAAACTATCCTAGGAGGTGATTTCTTTTTGCTTCAAGAAGCTCCATGTACTTCTGCATTTCCTGTCTATAGTTTCTTTGTTCAAGAGGTTCTAACTCAGAGGAAAAGGGGTATGTCCTTTCATGTGTCCTCAATGTGTTTTGTAGCAATAGAAAGGTTGAGACTGGTTGACAACACGTTGATAACCTTTAAATTTGGGTTAAAAGAAAATCTTACACCCATGTAGATTTTGAGGGGGAAAGTGCAATAATAAAGATTTCCCAAGTCACTTATTCTCAAAAACAATTTATGAATTGTCTGTTTTTGAATGCTGTTCATTTCCTTCCAGATAGTTAAGTATACCAACTGTAATCTGGCAGCACATCTCAGGCTACCTAAATCTTTGTAATATACGAAGGCTAGCCAAAAGGCCACACACTGAGCACATTAAGAAGCAGAATGGGGGGTTGGAGAGATGGCTCAGCAGTTAAAAGCACTGGCTGCTCTTCCAGAGGTCTTGAGTTCAATTCCCAGCACCCACATGGTGGCTCACAATTGTCTGTAACTCTAGCTCCAGGGGATCTGGCATCCTCACACAGACATGTATGCAGGCAAAACACAATGCACATAAGATAAAAAATATACTTAAAAAAAGCAAGAAGCAGAATGATGAAGTGTCACTGTAAAATCCTGCTACACTTGTTAAAATGACATCCAAAACTGAAATTACTGTTGTTTTATTTTCATAAGAATCATTCGTCACCATCAATACAAAATGAAAACCGCTTAATTTAAGTTGAGAATATGACAGAAACCAATTTTGTCTCTCAATATACTTACATACATGTTTCTATTTCCATGCAGTTGATTAATCCAATGAGCTTTCTATGGTTCTACTGTTATCTGTGATACACAAGATCCATAATTTACTTATTGTACCTCAATTAGCTGATGTCTAAAAACTAAAATAAACAAAGGATATTAAAATGTAGTCACACATTTACATTCTTAGAGCATTAAAAGGACCAAAAGCTATTATATTCATTTTCAGATATAAAAAATATACATGTTCACGAACTAAAAATTCACCTCTTTCAGGAAAAAGGATACAATTCTTGACCTAGTCATATTCAGTAAGAGCCTTCTGGAAAGCTTCTAAAGTGTTTTCACAAAGTTGCTAGGCCCTGTGTTTGACAATGGAAAAATATATCTACACTTTTCTTTTCAGATTTAATGTCAACCTGAATATTCTGAGACTTCGGGCTCTCTAGAGGGTATAAGGTACAGCAATCCAGCCTCTAGTATAGGCTCGTTTGAATGAAGAGTTCTCTAAAGCCTTTGAATAAATGTGTGCTCATGAATTGAGCTCATGATATGTGAAATGAACCATGAATGCTAGCAGACACTCTCCAAAACATCATCTCAACAGGTTACAGGAAAGCAACCTTACTCAGAACTGGTCCCTTAACAACTGGCTGTATTCCAGATTCTTCAATGCTCTTAAAGAGATTTCTAAACTTGAGTCTGTGTTAGAGCAAGTATTGCTAGTTAATTTGATTTTATTGTTTAAAAACAAAGAGTATATTTTAAAAGCTGCCATTTGTGTTTAAAAAAAAAAAACAGCACCAAGAGATAACCACATTCTGAAACTGGTGGTTTTTCCTCATCAATTAAAACGTCTTGGTCCTTCAGTTTTAGTCTAGGGGTTGGATGAGAAAAATTGAAATTACTAGCTGAAAATATCCTAAAGATATACTAAAACTCAATTGCAGGTGTAATGATAGGTCTCAGAACTCTTCCATGGTCTCTTTGATTGCTCCGCTTTTCAAATATAATTAAAATTCTGTCATGACTCTCTATGACTTATGGAAAAGTTATAAAGTTCACACAAAGAGTTTAAATCTTCTCTCTTTTTTGCTAAGTTTTAAAAGACTTCTAATTTTCTTCTAAGTGAGAAAAAAAAAACAAATCTTAAAAACCAAGCAATTCAAGGCAGGTACATTATTATTTTCTAACTGAGTTTGTTCAAGCAGGTAAAGAGCACGAAAGACGCTGAACATTTGTCTGAGACGGTGGCTCCAATTTTCATCAGCAAAGACCCAATTTGAGTCAGAGGGTAACACTTGCCTGATGAGAGCTGTTCACCAAAGCTATTAAACAACTGTCAATGTTCTTGCTCTCTCCCATTTAGGACACTAAACTTCTACAGAGATAGACTGTTTGAAGTCTTCCTAATTATTTCCATTATCACAGAAGAAGGATTACTAAGACTCACCCTCTCCTGTAATTCTCCAAATTTTCTGTGAAAATTGCATGGCAATCTAAAATGCCTTCCTCTGGCTTTATGACCTGATTATTATTTAGAGTCTGTCTAGCAGTGAACTTGAAGATCATGCAAATGTGTTCTTTGGGAAAGTCATTGTGTAGCTGAACAATTTGTTATATAGGAAGCTAGCTCAAATTTATCATCAGTCATGAGACTCTTTTTATCAATGCTTTTCTAAAGCAGGCGTATTATTTACTATGTTCACTTTAGTTCTGGCAGAGAATTTATCAGGAATAAGTTAAGCAGTGCATGTCTATTATAAAATACATTGTCTTCTATCGCTAAATACCAATATAACTCCAATTTATGCAAAATTTCCTGGGGTTTTGGTATCTTGCATGTCAAACCTAAAACTGTTATAACTCTAGAAATGTCAGATGTATAGTTATGTGTTAAAGTTCAGAATAACAATAAAATTACAAGCTAATTTGCATGAGTACATAAATGTAACAAGACGGAAGTGACTTATGCAAAGTAAGTACTATAATGAGGACTGCAATTGTATTTGCATTTCACAGTTTAAAACATAATGATACAAAATATCACTTTATACATTTATATAAACTATAACAGCTATAGACAGATATTCACTAATGTAATATTGAAGAGAAAATGCTTTATCATTTAGATACTACAGATATATTCATTAACAAATCATAGTATATTCATGATGAGTTTATATGCAAGAATTTACAGAGATGTAAATCATTCCAATTCATGAAATAAATAGAAGATAAGTTTTTTTTTTTTCAAAACGCATACTTTTCTAAGTCTATAGTCTTATTGAGGAGGTTGGAGTTTGCTAGGTCATAACTGACAAGATGCAGGGTTCTGGGAGAGAAAGGGTATTTAGGTTCCAGGGAGCCGCTGGCTCAGAACAGCTGCAATGTGAACTTAAAGCTGTATCTGTATTCTGAACAATGTAAATGTGCTCTTCACCTTGTTTTGAGATGGATCACTGAAGGAGAGTATTTTTGATTACATTATTGTATGAAATATTATCTAGGTAAAGGATAATGGATACTGTAGGGAAAAGGAAAACTGCGGCAAGAGAGACTTGATTAGTTGAAAATTGGTCCCTTGCCTCAGTATGGTGATAGTCAAGGAGAAAATAAACCAACATGGAATACACTTGTCTCTCAACTTACTTATTATGGGTATTCTCCAAAGAGTTTGTGCATTAAATGTTTACAAATATCCTGTGAATCTATGGAGTCATTTAGTAATACATATACATGTGTTGCTTATAAAAATATAATTAACTCTTAAGCACACATTTTCCCCATATCATCTCAAACCTCTAGATTGTTTACTGTACACATCACGTTCTTTTGTCTTCAAAATTTTCATTCAGTATTGTCCCCAATCAAACATACATGACATACTTGCACAAAGTATCACTTTTTGCTGAAACCTAAATAAAGTGTTAGTATATTTTATGTTGTTGATGTTAGGATTTGTACAGCAAAAGGAGAAGAAAACAGAGGCCAAGAATGTGCAGTAAAGACAGATGTCGGAATAAAAGCTTGCTTAAAAGAAATGTGTGTACAAAAGGGGGATATATCACGGGTACAAGAGAGGGAAAAAGGTGATTAAATAAAACTCTATACTAGTCCAATGCTGGTTGAAGCTATAAGAAGGCAGTAGTTAAAACTGTATGTGTGGACACCCACACATGTACACATATATATGATGAGAAGTGATGACATGCTAAACTAGAAAGCAATATGACCCAGTGGAAATTTTATTCAGTTGGAAAGGAGAAAATGAGGCTCTGATGTTAGTGCTTCAGGCCAGACACATAATCTCTTTGGGTATCAATTTCCATAACCATTAAATGATAACACATACCTTACTATATATCTCATGTACAACTGTCTAAAATAAGATAACAGTTTTGAAAGTGGTTTTGAAAAATGTGCAAAGGATTATACAATAAGTTCTAACATGAAATGACCATATTTTAGGAGTCAGAGAGAAGTAAGAGGAACAAAATTTATGCCAAATAAAAGTTAAATATAACCTATAGTGGAAAAAGTATGCTTTTATAAAATAGCATTTTTTTTCTAAGTACTGCCGCGCACCACGCCCCCATGTTTGCGCTCTGTGCACTGGCACCCAGTTTGCGAGCTTCGGGCAAGGGGGCTGGAGGTTAAAATACACAGACACACACAGACAGAGAGACAGCGACATAGGTCATCCTTGAATTCCCCCAGAATGCCCCCTTTATTGTGTTCAGGGGCAGATTATATAGAGATAGCCACACCCCAGCCAAACCCACCAGAAACCACTCTCCTGCCATCAGGAACTCCTGAAGGTCTCCTGTTCAGAGCAGCTGTAGGCACTCAGATAAGGGGAAAACAAGAAATTCAGGATCTGGGGTCTCACTGCTCCCAACACCTTTTAGCATGTCTGCTTTTAGTTCCTGCCAGGCAGTCTGGATTGATCCAATACTGTTAAGTTATTCTGCATCTGGACAGCATCACCTCTCTCTTCTCATAGTGTCAATCATTCTGCTCAAACAGAAGGAAGCATCAGTTCATTATGCCAGCCATGTGGAGTAAACATTGAAATATTGTAACTCTAGGTATTTACTCAGGCAAGAGATCATTTGTTTGTGTGTGTGTGTGTGTGTGTGTGTTCCAGCACAAACAGGTTCTAGCTTAGTTCTTTCAGTTGTAAGTCTACTGCTCCTAGTAGTGATGCTCAGAAATTTCCTGAAAACAGTGCAACTTCTAATGAGGCAGAATGGGATTAAGAACATAAAGTTCAAACAGTTTGGTCTACCTCAAATGAAAATTTACCCAGTGAGGGCTGTAGACCTGCCTCTGGGTACTTTTAAAAGACTTCATGATTAAATGTCTTTGAATGGACACAGTTTAATTATCAGCATTTGCAACAAAAATTTTGAATAGTGGCTGTTTTCAAATATTTAGCAATAGCTAACTTTCGCTGGTCAGCTGTAGTGTCTTTGTGCATTTTATCTTTTGTTGCTTTGTCTTAAGTCAGTATATGGAAATCTATAGCAAAATATATTGTAATTAATTAATTGTACTGTTGAAAAATTTAAAATCTTTTAGTTAAAATTTGGAGAAGTTGAACCCTTATTTTCTTTTTTTTAAATTGATTTTATTGAGGCTATACATTTTTCTCTGCTCCCCTCTCTGCCTCTAAGAATCTCAGAGTTGTTTTGATTTGCATTTCTCTAATGACTAAGGATGTTGAGCATTTCCTTAAGTGTCTTTTAGTCATTTTAGATTCCTTTGTTGAGAGTTCTCTGTTTAGGCCTGTACTCCATATTTTTATTGGGCTATTTGTTCTTTTAATGACCAATTTCTTGAGTTCTTTGTATATTTTGGAGATCAGACCTCTGTCTGATTTGGGGTTGGTGAAGATTTTTTTCCCATTCTGTAGGCTGTCATTTTGTCTTGTTGACCATGTCCTTAGCTTTACAGAGCTTTTCAGTTTCAGGAGGTCTCATTATTTTTTCAGTGTCTGTGATGCCTGGGGTTATAAATTGAAAGTGGTCCTCTTTACCAATGTGTTCAAGTGTACTTCCCACTTTCTCTTCTATGAGATTTAGTGTGGCTGGCTTTATGTCGAGGTCTTTGATCCATTTGGACTTAAGTTTTGTGCATGGTGATAGGTATGGATCTATTTTCATTCTTCTACATGTTGATATCCAGTTAAGCCAGCACCATTTGTTAAATATGCTTTCTTTTTTCCACTTGATATTTTTTGCTTCTTGTCAAAAATCAGATGTTTGTAGGTGTGTAGATTAATACACACTTACCAGTCTTTGATTCTGTTTCATTGGTCGTTCTGTCTGTTTTTATGCCAATACTAGGCTGTATTCAGTACTGTGGCTCTGTAGTAGAGTTTGAAGTCAGGGATTGTGATGCCTCAAGAAGTTTTTTATTGTATAGGATTGGTTTGGTTATCCTGGGTTTTTTGCTTTTCCATATGAAGTTGAGTACCATTCCTACAAGGTTTGTGAAGAATTTTGCTGGGCATTGCATTGAATCTGTAGATAGCTTTTGGTAAGATTGCCATTTTTACTATATTAATTCTACCTACCCAAGAGTATGGGAGTTCTTTCCACTTTTTGGTATTTTCTTCAATTTCTTTCTTCAGAGATTTTAAGTTCTTTTTATACAAGTCTTCCACTTGTTTGTTTAGAGTTACTCCGAAATATTTTATGCTATTTGTGTCTGTTGTGAAGGGTGTTGATTCTCTGATTTCTTCCCCAACCCTTTTATCATCTTTGTACTGGAGGGCTACTGATATTTTTTGGGTTAATCTTGTATCCTGCTACATGCTGAAAGTGTTTATGAATTGCAGAAATTCCTTTGTAGAATTTTTGGGGTTACTTATGTAAGCTATCATATCATTAGCAAATATTGAGAATTTGACATCTTCTTTTCTGATTTGTATTCATATGAAAAATGACAAGAAGGCCTATTGCTTTATGTGTATTGTATAGCATACTTGGTTGCTGATCACAGTTTTACATAGAAATGAGAGTTTCATATACACCTCAGTCCTTATATTATATACAGATTGCATTCAAGGCTTAGAACTTGTGATTTGTAACATAATAAGTGAGATCCTGCGTTTCTATGCTTAGTTTTTAATTAGTGTAAATAAAGAAAGCAATTTAAATGTGTTTGGCTTGAGAAATATGTAAAGTAAATGTTATGTTTCATTTTTAAAGCACATTAAGCATGGTAAGCGTTGATATTTACTGGTGATTTTATTCTTAGAGTGCCTAGCAGGGGCCATATGAGAAATGTAAATATAGTTATTGACCTATTGTGTACTTGACAAAAGAAGATTAGTGTCTTCCCTAGGAGGCTGGGATTAACCTTTCTTGGAGTAGTCACTGAATACTAAATTAGAGCATACATTGTACTTCTGCCACTGAATGTTTTCCTTGTTCGCTGTGTGTGTAAAACAAATTGAATGTAGGTCCAGTGTAGATCATTCAGGCACATTCTTTCCAAAGTAATTAGAGTCTTACTCACTTGAGACCAGATAATTACATTTAATGTAATCTTAAAAGAGCCCTCAAGGATTACTGTCCACTGGACATAAGGAGTGGAGCAAATTGGCTCTCTTGTCTCTGAAATTTAGGAGAAAGAGGACCAGTAATAATAAAAAAAAAACCTCATATAACTGAGAAAGATAAAATACGGTTTTGTACATGATACTTACAAGATTTTGGTCCAGTGAAAGTGGTGAGGGTACAGAGACAATATTTCCAATGGTTAATGCTGGACTTTATCTCTGCTACAGGTGACCTTGTGGCTAGCTTAGCCTGATTGCACAACTAAAGGCTCACCAGATGAGGGCTGAACTTCCTGTCTTTTGGGCTCTAATCCAGTCATGGAAAAAGTATACCTTTGGATTTGATATTGTGTTAAATGCCAGGACAGTAGGAAAAACAACACATTGCTTCTTGACACAAATTATAGTTGCAGACTCAGTACCTAGTGATCTAGACCAAAGTGACAGGAATAGAATAATAAATTTCCTGCCAAGCCAGAAGCTAAGCAAATAAATAAAAACTTTAGAAGCAGTGTCTGAACACTAGAATTTAAGAGAACTTGAAGGGAAAAAGGAAAATCTGGAAATTATATCTACATAGACTTAAAAGTGTCAAGAGGGAAAAAAATCAGTAATTTCTAGAAGTATTTAATTTTCACAATATAAAATCTTCTGACGAATTAACTTCAGACAATATTTTGCAAACACTTGAAACTCAAAGAACATTGAACTGAACGCAATGGGGCCCAGCTCCACTCCCTCCTTGCACTTGGAAGCTAAGGCCAAGCTGGGCCTCATGGTGAGTCTGCAATTGAGTCCCATCCCACAGCATACTGAAACTCTGCCTCAAGAAATAAAATGGGAAGCCAGGCGTTGGTGGCGCACGCCTTTAATCCCAGCGCTCGGGAGGCAGAGGCAGGCGGATCTCTGTGAGTTCGAGACCAGCCTGGTCTACAGAGCTAGTGACAGGACAGGCTCCAAAGCCACAGAGAAACCCTGTCTCGAAAAACAAAAACAAAATAAAATAAAATAAAATGGGAAAAAAATAAAATGTAAAACCAGGAGATATAATATTATCTTCTAATAGCTATATTGTTTATTGTACTAAAAATCTTAGTTAATCTTTTTCCATGGAGTTGAGCTAAGACACATTCAATGGTAAATATTTTAAATATTTGTTAGTACAAAAGGCAATGTTCTTTTATATCTTATTTTCCATTATAGTTTAAAATGTTCTTTTGATTGGGACTTTTCCTTTCATGAGTGTTTTCTGCAGACACTTTTCATGGATTGCTTTTACTATAGTCATATAACTAATAGAGTATGAGACAGTTTCTAGCCATATGTTATGAATTGTGTCTGCCCTTACAAGATAGTTTAAGGGCATCGTCTAAACAAAAATATTCCATACAATAAACATTGAAACACAAATAATCAAAGTTATATCCATGCCATTTTAATGACATGCTACAAATAAAAATGGTGTCATAATTTGTTTTTAGTATTATCCAGCCTGGGAACAATTATTTCTCTTGTTTTTCTTTTATTTTAGAGATTTTAATATAACTACATCCCTTCACCTTCCTTGTCCCCCTCAAAATTCTTTCATATAACTCTTTTTTTCTCTCTTTAAAAAACATGGCCTCTTTCTATATGTATAGTCATTAATATATATTCTAATATATATTTTAATAATTTCTAAATATAACCTTCTCTTTCTAAATAATGTTACTCCTATATATGTTTCTCTCACTTTCATTATTTTTTAGTCCCCTAAAAATTTCTGTGTGTGAGGATGAAGCTGCTACCTGCCCTTGGTTGCTCCCCAGAGATAGAAGGGAAGTCCTTGTTGTTGAGGAAACCATGCTTTTAAGACACAGGATTTAGAAGCACCTGATCTGGAACTGACCTGAATGCCTACTTGAAGATAGACTTTCAATGGTAACAAAAGGCACCATGCAAACTTCCAAAGGAAGGAAGCAATAAACTACACAACTATGACAGTCCATAACAATGAGCATCAATTCACGATACCATTAAGGGTTACAATAGTGGCATACATATCTTGGCAGTAACCAAAAGCTCTCTAATTGGAAATAAATTTTAACACATACACTAATCAAAAAATGAGAGAATTATTTTAATGATAGCATTTATTTAATTACTTAATCAAATATTTACAGCACCCCAGTTAGATGAGGATGACATTTTTGTTATTGCAGTTTATTTAGCAAAGTAATTTTATTAAAATATCTTTGAGAAATATTTATGATCTGAATAAATGAAGATGACTAGTAAGGAAGTGTGAGGTAGACATATGTTTAATGAAAGATCACAGACCTTATGAGAATGCTGATTTGTTGTGTCTTGTTCTGTGCGTGATGCCTCCAGCATGCAGATTAAGGAAGACTTCCTAGTCAGTGCTTTTGTAGTCAGGCAGAAAGAAAGAACCTGAGACAATCAACTTGTACAAAAGAACAAGAACTCAAAGCTTTTGAGGCTTTAGTCTAAGATTGGTGGGTACCATTTCTCTGCACTGGCAGCATGATGGCAAATGATGTCAAGAGACCCTGCCTGCTCAGAGAGTGAAAACGAGGAGCTGCCTAGGACTTCACAAACACCTATGAGAGAGTGCACCAATGATATTGCCCCACTAGCCATACCTTTTAAGGTTTCTACCACCTCTAAATAATGTCAAACTGGGGACAAAGTCCTCAACATATGAGCATTTTAAGGATAGTGCACATCCAAACAACACATTTTTTGCAAATATATTCAATTATATAAATTGACTTTTCACTTAATTTTTAAAACATCTCCAACAGATGATTATAATTACCAGCACAATAAGGTCACAGCAGCTTCTAGGAGAGGTCTGTGAAGATTTATTTCTTTTATTTAGCATGAATAGGTTTTCAGGATGGCATTTAAAAAAAATGAAGTGAATAGCAACTGTCCACAGATCTGGCTCTATCAGCATTCTTGGAAAATACAGACATCAGACTATGGAATGACCAGAGAAGCTTAGAGACCACTTTGCTCTACACACTTTAACATGGTCACATGGTATAAATCACTTCTTAATAATTCAGCTCTTTACCACGTGTAGTACTCTGACTATGCAACCAAATAGTTGATTTTCATTGTTTATTAGGTTGTGTTTGACACGGCCTAGACTAACCTGAAATGAGAGTCTCAGCTGTGAAATTGCCTTTATCAGGTTTCTGTGGGTGTGTCTGTAAGGGATCATCTCTGGAGTTGATATAGGAAGGCACTGTTTGGTATGGGAGCATCTATGCCTACTCAGGTGGTCATGGGCTGTGTAAGAAAGCTAGCTGAACTTAAGCCTGGGAGTGAGCTAGTGAGCAGCATTGCCCCAGGGTATCTTGTTTGGGTGCCTGCTTTTAGTTCCTTTCATGACTCCTCAGTGTTGGAGTGTGACCCGGAAGGTGTAAAGAAACTCTTTTCTCTTCTAAGTCCCTTTATAATCAGAGTGCTTTCTCATGGCAAGTAAAAGCAAGGTGGAATGATGGTGGTTCTGAAGTTGATAAAATAGTGAGCAAAAGTGGAAATGAATGTTTATTTGTAGACGGGAAGACAGATCAAAGCATAGACATTTCAGGAGCCTCTTTTTCTCACTAACAGTATGTGATAATTTCCTTCAATTTCTGTCTGACTTTCAGGCCCTTAATGTCGTTTCATCTGATTAGTTTGATTGCTTGTATAGCTAGCAAAAGACTCTTGGCTCTAGATTTACTTAGCAGGTAGCATAATTAAGTGTTTACTCTTTTACCATATTATTAGATTCTAAGAGTTATGTAGAGAAGCGTAATAGAGTTTTATTTTTTTAATGGAGATCATTGTTTTGCTTCCTGCTGTGAAAATTTAGGCATACCTATACTTGGTTAAATGTCTTTGAAATCTAAAAATCTAAGGGTGAAACATTTTAAGAGAGTTATACACTTTGGGCCTAAATCCTTCCCCTTTTTCTGAACATATCCAAACTACTGAAACTAGACAGTGTCATTATCTTGTGAGCATTTTCTGGTCTGCTAATTTTGGATTAAACTGAGAATTACCTTTCTGTTGGAAAAGAGATGAGTGAGATTTTTGACCTCAGAAATTGCTCTTTATTTTTTGTGCACTCATTTCTTGTCTCTCGAGATAAAATACATTGAGGACCACACTCAATAATACTTGTGTTTAGCAAGCTATTGTCTAGTTGTGGTTAAGGCTTGGATAATCTATCAACTGCAAGGTTGATTCATCTGCTCATTTCTTGATGTTCATGGCCCAATCCATCTCCTGATCTAGGCAGAAGTAAACCATAGCATTTCTATGTTCATTGTTACAAGTCTATTTTTTAAACTAATCTGAACAAAAATTGTGCCTGCTGCAATTCATTAAGTACTTTAGTGTATATCCATGATTAGGTCTATCAAATGATGTAAATTTATTTTAAAGCACCATCAAATAAAATTCTAGCTCTAAGCTGATAATATCCTCATTAACAGCAATAAAGCCTACAACTTTTGTTCCATCTGAAAGTTAATTGGCTTTTTCCAGAAAGGCTTTTATTTGTAAATTTTAAACGTTTTTTCTGATATCCAACAATGTGTACTTCAGTTAACTGCTCAGATAAAAGGGCTTTTCAATTTCCTGTACAAAGATATCTCTAAAGACGGCTTAAAACCAGCAAACAAAACCAGAATACACATTGAGGATTTCGAGGGAGTTCTAACCAAACTCTATCATAGATAAAGCTTAACGTGATAAGCTTCCATTCCTAATGAGCCCGAGTTCAGACAAGGAAGGAAATCCCAGCTCTTTTTATGTAATCAGAGAATGAAAATGTACTGGAAAACACTTGAAATCTAAGATCAGAAGACAGGCAGCTTCCTCGATGCTGACAGCCACACATGGTGCTGAGCAGCGGATGAAAAGGAACTGAGCATAACACATTGCCAATTTTCATCTAACCCAGTCTAAAAAAAAAGAGTAATCCATATTTATGTGCATCCATGGAAACCTTTCCAGGCAGCGCATTTGTTTGCTTGTTTGGCTTCCCTTATTTGCATTATGTATTTTTTAAGTTTATGCACTGAGTGTGTTTACAAGAATGTGTTTTATAGAACATATATGACATAGTAGAATTAAAATAATCTTGCTGGTAAAATTGAGTAGATAAAGTCAATAAACTTCCAAGGTAGTAATAATAGTGTGGGCTTCTGTTAAGACCGCTCTGTAAGTCTCTGCTGCTTCTGTTTTCTTATCATCTACTTCCACCCTGGATTTAGTCTAATGGCTGTAATATCCAGTGGTTGTCTTTGCTTTTGTTTCTTATGTACCTTGAAGTCAACAGATTTAGTTATTTATTTTGGCTTTTGCAAGACAGAGGTGTGGTCTTACAGACTCCAGGCTGGCCTTGAACTTGCTATGAAACTGAGGACCTTGATTCCCGACGTCTCCTCATTCTCCTTCCAGAGCACTAAGATTGCAGACTTCAGCTACTGGGTCCAGCTATTTAAATACTTAAATACCGAGCTTAGCATCTGCTTCAAACTTCTGACTCTGCTGCACCTCCATGGAAGCAGATGGAAATGAGTCTCCTTGTTCATTTAGAATGGAACCTGAGACTTTGTGTTTTAATTATTGAATTAATTTTTTTATGATGTTAGGGATTGAATGTGAGGCCTCACATATGCTAGGTCAACACTTTAGTACTGTACCTCTACGCTCTATCTCACTCTTCTGTCTCTCTCTCACACACACTTCTCTTTCTCACTGTCTCTCTGTCCCCTCCCCCCTTCTCCATCTGAGATAGGTTTCACTAAATAGCTCTGGTTGTCCTAAGCTTGACATGTAGTCCCTGATGGTCTCATTTTTTTGCAGCCCTCTTCTTTCCTTACGCTTTCTGATTGCTGGAATTGCAGAGGCGTATGCCAGGATGTTTTTGCTTTTCGAGGTTTGCCTTTTAGCTGCCATTCTCCTTCAGCCTTATCTTGCCCTGCTCCAAGCATGCTTAACTTCCACCATTTTTAGCAACTCTATTCTTTGCTACTACAGCAATACTAATAGTAGTCCTTATTGGATGTAGAATCAGAACCTTTCTTCATTTTTTCATGTAATTCTTTTTCTTAACATCTATTTGCTAAATAAATCATCCTTGTGAACTCAAACCTAACGATACCAGTTTTCTGATGAAATATTTTAATGCTTCGATATTTTCTTCAAAGCCACTTCTAGTATGTCTTAGATTCTCTGTGAGATAAAACAAATTTTGTGTCTCCTTTTTCTCCTTTAAGATGTAGGGGGGCCAAGAAATTGGAAGTTTTAAGTTTTAAACAAGTTGGCAAGTTGTGTTACCTCCTGAAACTGGACAGTAACTACAGAAAGTGACTAGGGAAAGGCTGACGTTCCTCTCAGTAGCATGCACAGGCAGAAGACCTCACTACACCTAGAAATGTAAGGACTAATGACAGATCAAATAGTACTGTATTACACTGTCATTCTAAGTAGGACTGTTGGACACAACAATCACGTCTACGAATTCTTACACTTCATGCTGTGTCAGCACTTTGTGCTTGTGGTTATAATTGTTTGTTGTTGTTTCAAAGCTCTCTACACTAGAATGACTATCTCCTCCTTTGGCCAAACATTGTGTCCTTTCATCCTTTGGTTGATCACTAAGACATATTTAATACTTCTCAGCTTGTTTTGCTGTCTGTATCTTTGTTTATGCCATACTTTTCTTTTACATGTGCTTTTATTCTATCAATATTATATTTGGCTTTTGTGTTTTGGTCTAATTATTCTACAGTCTGTGACTACCTTACAACAAGGGAATGTGTGCCATTCATCATTCTGTTTCTCAGAGTGAGGAAATGCGTTTGAAATCAGATTATCGTGAATGAAATAATGGAATAAGGCTGTGATGGAAACACAGATGAAATTGTCAATAATAGAAAGGTAGTGCATGGCTTGTATGAAGAACTGCTTCTTGAACAGTTCACATCAAAATGGCAATAGACTTCTGTCACAGCCCCCTGAGAATGCAAAAAGCGCTAACTGCTGCTTAAATGGGACATAAGACCTAGTAGGGATAATATCCTCAAGATTCTTTACATTGCTATGTCTTCATAAATGAGACTCTGCTTTGGATAAGCTGGGAGCTACAATGAATGAAAGTGTGACTCTGTGTGCCACCGAGCAGATTTGTCCCCACATATCACCTTTGGGGAATAATCTACTTCTGAGAAGATACATTTTATTACTTCATTGAAAAGAAGATGGGACAAAAACAAACATCTAATTACCAGTGAGGCCCATACTGTCTAGGAAAAATACGTGTTTTTCTTCTAATGTTTCTTGTGGGAGAAAATAGAATTGTGTTAACCGGTGTTTCAGTACACAAATAGGATAATATTGCTACAGACAGCTTGTGTGATTTTTACAGTTCCTCATACAAAGACATGTTGACATTGGCTGCTTGTCTCCTGAGATATTGCTACCAAAATTAGTAGCATCTATTTTGTCCTTTGTTTTCAGGCTAGAAGATGGAATTTTTTAAAACAATATTATGGTTGCCTAGTCATGATTTTGTATCTGCAAGTTTTGTATTTGTGGTTCTACATCTGTGGATTTGAGAAAACAGAGATCAAAATAGTTTTTAAAATTGTACCTGCACTGACCATGTGACACTCTTTCTCTTGTCATTTTATCATAAAAGGTATTACATCTAACTGTATGCATATCATGTATTCCATTCTGAATGTTATATTCATTTTAGAAACAATTTAGAATAGATTACAGGATGTTTTAGATTATAAAGAAACAGTGAGTTTCATATGATGATTAGGCACATTCAAAGATTTTGTTATCCACGGGATTCCCAGAACCTGTGTGGAGATGCAAAGAGATGACTGATTATATAAATATACATTTATATAGGTATATGAGTGTACACGTACTTTTATCAAGAGTTTTTGCATTCTCTTCTACTATACTACTAGTTGTTTTTAATGTTATAACTAAAATTTTAAGAACTTCTTCCGACGAAGAGTCTCAAGTTTATCATACTAGTCTATTACAGCGAAATGAAGAAGAAAATAAGGCAATTAGGGAGCAGCTGTAATAAACATTATGTAGCCACTCCAAAGAAATGAAATGAGGCAATGCAGAATTAACAGTACCCAGCTAGCGTTTCGTGTTATACTAAACACATTCAAATTAAATAGCTCAACCAACATAAAAATATCACCAAAGCTAAGTCACAAAACAGGAGCCATATTCAACAGGGCTGGTTAAGTCCTTAGGAGCTCATCTCTAGATCCATCGTCTTGCCAGCTCAGTCTTACAATGACATTTTCAACATACCACGTTCACAAACAGGATCTGCTTCTTTTCTCCGAACGAATCGTGAAAACAGGGCTGATTAGCACGAAACTGCAGAGGTCCCCTAATAAGCACTCACTGAAAGAAAACAGCTGCACACATTCGTACTTGCTTGGAAAACACTTGGTATAAAACGAGGCTTTACACAGGACTGGGACACTGTATTAGTTTCTTTAACATTTAAATAGAAATATCATCTTCTGGGCAGGCAAAGTGTGGGTATAACTTATTTAGTAAAGAGAAGGTTTTAATCTATGGAAAGATAAAGGCATAATTATATCCAAACTCATCCATTTCCAAGTCCTTTTGAAGTAAAGTACCTATAAAATAGCATTCTGGAGAAAAATCTCAAGGTGAAGACACATGTGCTTATGTCTTACATGTGCACACACATGGGTATGCATATTTGCATGTTTGTATTATGTAGTGGAAATATTTTATCCTTCTGAAATCAGCATATCTAAGAAATTAATGCTCTGAGTAGTAAACCTTTTCTGTTTATGTGTATATGCATGTGTGTGATGTGAACACATGTGTATGGGCTTCAGATGTTCTTTGTCACTCTCTACATTATTCTTTTCATTGACTTTGAATATTGTGTTTTTGTGGTTTGTTTTGGGTTAGGCCGGCAGTCAACAATACTACTGATCTTCCCATCTCTGCTATCTCTCAGAGGCAGGGTTATAGGCATGAGGATGACCATGCTTAACTTGTTATCTGGTTACCAGCATCTGAACTCAAATATGCATGCTTTGCTCAGCAAGTGCTTTTACCACTGAGCCATTTATTCATGGCGGACAATGAGGGTTGCTGAGAAGCCAAGGACAATGGCACTGGGTTTTGGTCCTACTTCTTGTTCTGGCTTTGTGGGGCCCTAGCCAGTTTGGATGTTCACCTTCCTAGACCAGGATGGAGGGGGGAGGACTT
>NC_022032.1:16736389-16745390 GCF_000317375.1 Microtus ochrogaster | reverse complement strand
GGGAGGCTGGGAGGAGGCGGAAATTTTTTTTTCTCAAAAAAAAAATATTAAAAAAAAAAGAAAAGAAATTAAGTCTAAATGAGAGGATAATGCATTCTTGGGAATTTTGGTTATTTATTGATTTTTAATTTGTAGTTTACTTAGATTTTCAGCAAACTAGAGTGCTAGGTAAATTACTCTCCAGATTTGTGCTTAGCTCACAAATAATTTCTGCGATATTACTTGAGGAAATTATGGCAAAGAACTTATCTTGGTATAAAATCAATATTCAGTCCTATGTGGCTACTGCCAGCATCTAAGTGATTTACAACATGTGCTTAAGGGGTTTCCAGCTACCACAGGCCAGGTCAGATGCTTGGTCTATTCTACAGCTCAGAAAGGAGAGAGTTACTGTGTGGATGAGCTATCACTGTGTTCCAATGGAGTCAGCATTATGAGTGGCTCAGGTCAAAAGGACCTCTGCCCACAGGCCCTTTGCCTTCAGTTCTAGCAACTCTTCCCAATAGCGAAGACAGGAAAAGCTACTTGGTTTACCTGAATATTAAGCTAATTAGTTCCTGGATTTGGCATGACTGTTCAGACAAAATTGTGTTAAACAATTATCAAACTTACAAAATAAAAATTAAAATCCACAGAAGTATTTAAGAAACCATTGTATCATTATGAAGTTATAGGCAATTTTCCAAGCTTACTATACAATACTGGTCACATTAACTTAAAATTGATGCTACGCGTATAAAGATACGTAGGCCTAATAAAGCTTTGTTTTTTCATCATGCGTATTTGTAATACAAATAACCTTTTCAACAAACAAGTGCACAGGGGATATTTTGGAACTCATAACACTTGTCAAGAGGAAATTAATTTCCACTCAAACTAAGCTAATGTGAATGTCAAAAATGCCCTTTGGAAATTTAATCACAAAATAAAAGATCATGCCCAAGTAGTAAATTTGCATAAATAAAAACAGTCTATAACATGGCCTACCTGTTATTTTAATACAACCTAGTTTAGTAAATAGCATATGTGTTTGAACTTGAGTATGACATTTATCATTTAATTCTGATGTCCTCCTATGACTGAGCTGTAGTTCTAAGTAAGCATGTATCCTGTGTTGTGACAATATTGAAGCAAGTATATATTAGTCTAAATGCTATTAGAAATGCTTACATCATGTACATATGTATCACGCAATGCAAGTATATAAATTAATTACACATCTAATTGTCTAATGTTTTGCATATTATTACATATCAGATATCTATATGTTCATATGATTAGAACAGATAATACTTTTCACATTCAATGTGTAGTCCTCAAACCAAAGAACACAGTACCACAGTATCATTCTGCTTCATAGTAGAAACAAGTGAGAAATTTAATTCAGTGGTTTAGAAATGATGGCTGAAAACAAACCTGAATAAACAATGATAGATACTTTAGAGCAAATAAATTAAATTACAATATATGACTGGCGCCTCCAGATGTTTATATGAATATGATAGCCTTCTGTACTTGAAAGTCAATCTGGTGACTTCCAATAACTATGCCCTTTTTAAAGTTCTGGAAAACAGTGATGAACAGTGGGTTTGCCCATGTATGTATTTATCTTTGGACACCGAGCAATCAAATTACTAGGAAAACCCAAATTTTAGGATACTCTTAGTCAGGGTTTGTTATACTGTGAAATAGACACAGTCTCATTTCCTGAGTCAAAGACCAGTTCTATTTCATTTCATTTATCAAAACACTTCATGCAGTTTCATCATAACAACATTTTTGTGGCCAGCAAAATTGACATACTATATATTAGTTGAGGAGCTCAAGAATGAATTATAGCCTTGGGCCAAACTCAGAAGATTAAAAAGAAAATGAAAATCAAAATTTAAGCCTAAAATGCTCTAAAGGTCTTTTTTAGAAAACTCAGCTAAACTAAGAAACATAAAATTAAAAATTAAATTCTGTTTCTTGGGCATTGAATATTTTTGACTCTCCTTTGCAAATGATAGACAAACTTGTGTTGTCAATTATAAGGCTAATTCAAGCTTTAAGTGTAAGTGACATTTGTTGTCACTTAATGTTGCTTCTCAATTTTCAAATTATCACCAAGTTTAGTAATTGTCAATCATCGCATCTCCGTCATCGGTTCTCCTAATAGGCGGTTCTCAACCTGTGGGTCACAACCCCTTTGGCTGTTGGATTGTCCTTTCACAGGGGTCTCATACCCTGCACATAATGTAAATAAAAAGATGTTTACATTATGATTCTTAACAGTAGCAAAATTATAGTTACGAATTCACAACAAAAATAATTTTATGTTTGGGAGTCATCACAACATGAGAACGTGTATGACAAAAATGGCATAGAAGCATTTGCAAACTAGTCAAGAAGTGGCAAGAGAATGAGCAAATGGAGCAGTGATGAATGAATGGAAGCACACAGTAGGTGACAGTGACACTAGGCGACTGTAAGCCCAAGACTACTGTTTTATTTATTCATTCATTCAACAATAATTGATGGTGTGCTTAGAATAAATAAACAATCATAGGCATTCATTAGCTATTTGTTTAAAAATAGCTACGAGAGTCAGTATGAAAGGCAGAGGACGAAAGACCAGATCATACACAGGGCTTGGGATGAATAATTTGAAATTATTGTGGGCATAGGAATAACTGGCTTTTGTGACGCTGTCTGCTTAACATTCCTGATTACCAGTTTCTTCATTTGTCATTGAAAGGGAATGGCTTAATGATCATTAAATTCAGCATATGTTGAACATTGTATAGTTGGCATTTATGTTGCTAAGCCGTCTTCACATAGCATCATTGTCCATTGCATTGAGGCAAAGAAACAGTGCAGATAGCATCATGGGAAGTGCAGCTAAAGTAACAGAAGCAATACAATGTCAAGTGGTGGCATTGATCAGATGTGTGTGTGGGGAGGAGTGTGATACTCAAGGGGAGTATTTTGCTCTATTTATCTTTTATCCATCTATTGTCACGATCTATAGATTTATTTACTGTGTTACTAAACTCAACTTTTAAGAATGAAACATGCAGGTGCACCGTGGTGGACATAATGACGTCAGTTATTCCAACTGTCAGAAGCAATCTGCACCAAGAGTAGAGCTCCCGACAGCGGGAATGTAAAGGTGATTGAAGGTAGTTCCAGTTTTGTGGTGAGATTTATTTGTGTGGCAAGTTGGAGACTGGAGTCAAATGTTAAGGATCCTTGAATTCCATGCCAAAGGGTGCAGATTCTACTACAGGATGCAGTGGTGAACTAATAAAGAACTTGCCCAGAGGGGAAGAATGACAAATGATTGTTTAGGAATCATTGTTTCTGTGTAAAAGATAAACTGTACATTGTGGATAATTTGAGACCGAAGGGTTATATGATTTCGGGAAGGGAGCCCAGCATGCAAGCTGGAACAGTGGCGATGATATGCAGAAGAGCTTATGGTGAGTGACATTTAGAGGGAGGACAGATCAATAGAATTTAGTAGTTGACAAGATTTGAAAATAATGAAAGGATTGCATCAGAATGGATTTTTCTTTTTACTAAAATGGCCAACACAGAAACATAAATGCGTTTATGAAGGAAAGATGATGCATTCATTCTAGACATAATAAATTTCAAGCATTGTTGGTACACCACAAGGGAACAGTCTACTACATTTAGAATGACATCCATAAGCATTATGGCCTTGCCTCAGAACTCCCATGCGAGGCTACTTTTGGTAGTTAGTCTTGATTATCAATTTGGTTGGATTGACGGACACCCAAGAGACCAATGAATCTGGCTGCCTGACTCTATGAGGACATTTTCAGATAGGATTAATGAATAAAGACGAGATCGCCTGAATATAGGCAGCAGCATCTAAAACCTGGAGGGCTGATAAAATTAGGGGAAGGAAGATGGCTTGGATTTTTTTTTCCTTTTCCTGACTCTATAAGATGAGAGGCTCTGCTCTATTGTGATTCTTCTCCATGGTCCCTCGACTCATTGCAGGCCTAGAAACAATAAAGCTAGTCAACCTTGGACTCTAAACTCTGAAGCCAAAAGTCAACAGGATTCTGTCCTCCTTTAAGTCATATGACAGAGTTGCCGATAGGCATATAGTAATTTACTCTGTATTTCCTTCTGGACCTCATCTGACTCTGAGAACGTGTTCATATCTTCACATCTGTATTCTTAGATTATTAGTAACAGTCCTGACGGTCTCTGAAACTTTTGCATATACTATTTGCTGTATTTGAAGTATTTCTTCTCAAATATTGGCACAGATGACTTTTTGCTATATGTCAGTTTATTTCAAATAAAAACATTATTCTCAGAGTCACCTTCAAATATTAACTTCAGTCATTAACATGGTCATCTTTGTCGTCCGATTTCTCATTTCCTGAAAAAAACCCTATGCAATTACTTAAAATATCCCTGGATATTTTCCAATAACAGAAAAAAAATCTCTATAATAATCTTGACTTTGCCTTGCACACTGTTCTGTTCAAAAGTAATCGTGTCTCAAAAGTAATTGCTATGCACTAGCAACCCTGACAGCTTGTTGAATGAGTAACAGCAAATAGAAATTGCAGGCACTGATTGAGCTGACATGCAGGTGGAGAGAGGTTTGGTTTACTGAGAAATAGGTGGAGTGGAGGCTTCCAGAGTTTCAATTAATAAAAGCTGCAGTGGTGGCGCACGCCTTTAATCCCAGCACTCGGGAGGCAGAGGCAGGCAGATCTCTGTGAGTTCGAGACCAGCCTGGTCTACAAGAGCTAGTTCCAGGACAGGCTCCAAAACCACAGAGAAACCCTGTCTCGAAAAACCAAAAAAAAAACAAAACAAAAAAACAAATCTATAATCTATTCCATAAAGTTAAATGCAAGTGATTGAAAGCACCTTTTTTTTTTTTTTGCCTTCTGTTTTCCCCTCCCTCTACCTGTCTTATTTCAGATGATATGGAAAGGGTAGATTTAGAAACATGAATTATGTAAAGAACAGAAGAAATCTTTATTTGAAATGTGTTTTTTTCATAATAGCCAGAAACCAGAAACAACCTACAACCTAATAATAGATAAAGAAAATGTGATATATTTACACAATGGAATTTTATTCATCCGTTTAAAAATGACATCATGAAATTTCCTGGCAAATGAATGACATTAGAAAAAGAAATTAACTTGAGTGAGGTAACCCAGACAGACCTAGAAAGACAAATGTGGTGTGTATTCACTAATATGTAAATAGCTGTTAGTTAGGTAAATGATAATCAAGCTACGAAGGCACAGAGAGTTTAGGTGGAAAGGAGGGCTGAGGTGGGTACGTAGATCTTCGGAAGGGGAAACAGAATAGATTTTGAGGGTGGACTGGAAGTGGGTGGGGACAGGAGTGGGAGGGATCAGATGGCGGGAAGAGATGGAGGGAGAGAGTGCCAGGGGAACCGGTTGGCATTTGTGGGACAGTATTGAAACCTATTGCAGTAGAAACATCCTGGAATCAATAAGGGTGACCCTACTGAGTAATAGAGAAGGCAGAGTCTGAAATGGCCATCTTTTATATCCAGGCAAACCTTCCAGTGGCAGGACTATGCTGTATTTGGTTGAGTTGTTTGCTAAGAGGTTCTGTAGAGATCCCTAAACCACCCATGCTAATGCTAGGAGAGTGGTTCGCTCACTGAAAAAAAAAAAAATAAAGCAAAATTGACAGTTGGGCCCCATTGCTGAAGACAACATCCACACACCTCATTAAATGTACAGAGGTTAAACTGGCATTTGCATGGAGTCTTCATCTCTACATTCTGATCTCTTTGACACTGGAAGGTATGCTACAGGCAATGGAAAGAGAAACCTGCACACCAATCCCATCACAAAATGCTACAGACCTACAATCTGTCCTGCCTGCAAGTTGTGCTGGGGTACTGTCGGCTTCAAACTTGTAGAAGTGAACAACAAATGTCTGGTTTAAATTGACATCCTCTTCAGGAGAACTGGAGACTGGAGATCCCAGACACCTAGAGTAGAAGCTAACACCACTGGGAAAAAAAAATAACGAAATGATTCCTAATGATATTCTGCTATACGTATAGATTGGTGCTTTGTCCAAGCCTCACAAGAGAGGCTTCCTCCAGCAGCAACTAGGAGAGGGTGCAGAGACCCACAGTCAGACATTATGCAGGTGTGTGTGTGTGTGTGTGTGTGTGTGTGTGTGTTTGTAAATTGGAGGTCTCCATTGGATCACTCCTCTTGTAGAGCAGGGAATCCTATGGGAAGGGGGAAGGAAGATGGTAGGAGTCAAAAAGATGAAGAACAACAGGAGAACACAACCTACTGGTTCAGCTAAGCAGGGCTCTTATGGGCTGAAGTGGCAAGCACAGGGCCTGCATGGGTCTGCACCAGGACCTCTGCTTATATCTGTGGCTGTTAACACATTGGTGCTTTTATCACTCCCAACACTGGGAACATGTGTCTCTGACTCTTTTTCCTGATCTTTTTTTTTTTGTCGTCCCAGTGGGTTGCCTTTTCCAGCCTCATTGTGAGGTCTTTTGCTTTGTCTTATTGTAACTTGTTTTGTCTTGATTTTGTTGTTCTTGTTTTCTGTTTGTTTTTGGCTTTGTCCTGTTTGGCTGTCATCTCTTGGAGGCCTGCTCTTTTCTGGAGGGAAAGGAGCTGGAGCTGAAGTGGATCAGGGGGAGATGGGAGCTGGGTGGCAGAGCTGTGAGGAATGCAGGGCAGGGATACTGTGTCTGAGAGAAGAACACATCTTTTTTTTTTTTGTTTTTAAATGAGAAACTAAATGAGTAAAAATTTCAAAATTTATAAAGCTTTCCTGTAGCCATACATCATAAAGCTTGGAAGACACTGAGGTTTTGTTCTTTGATATGTCTGTATACTAGTCTAGTGCCCGTGGACATTTGGATACATGCTCTCTAATCACGGGTTGAAACAGCAATGCTTTTGTCGTCGCTGTCAGAAAATAACAAAAGGATAATTCTATTTTTCTGTGAGCATGGTTGATTTTTATAAAAATCATTGGTTGTTTATGAAGTAATTTTAGTATTATAATTCATTAATGAAACATATATGTACAATATATAACAGTATATATGTATATATAAATATTTTCTGGTTTTGAAGAATTTCTGTTGTTTCATGTATAGGTTGTTACTAGCATTATCACTGTTTTTAGTACTGAGTTCAATTTGTGCCTTACAAGAAGCTAATAATAAGAAATTCTATGCTACATAATTGATGCCAGAAAATAGTTGGCCTGGTTGCCATTTCATTATTAGTGGTGTTACTCAGAATGCAGAATTTCCATTATATTAGAGTAAAATTTTATAGTTACATTTTGTTAATCCAATATCAGAGAAAATTTGAATTGTATTTATATCAAAACACATTTCCCCTCTGTTCACACTACTTTAGTGCTGGATCCCATGAAGTACAATGTTATTCTGATTCAGTCTGTGTCCTCATCCAGTCACAACAGATGAATCAGTGTTAGCCCTACTGGTCAATGGCAATGGGTTAACTAGGGGACTACATAGACACATTGTAGTTGGCATGAATATAGAATGACTTGATAGATAAAAGAGGAAGAAATAATAATTCTTACATAAAGTGTTTAAGGAAAGTCTTAAGTATAGAAATGTAAGGAAAAGTGAACAAATAAAAATAATTGTAATATGCAAAACAAACAATAAAGAATAGCAATAGTGTTCTTTTTTACTTATACATTCGTGTTTAAAAATAATATTTACCTGACACTGTCACTGGTTATTAGCAATTAAAGCATGCTATGATAAAACTAATACCATGTATGATTAGATTTTAAAGTTAATGTTTCTAAAATGAAAATCTAAAGGATAGTAGCATATGACTTGAAAGGATAGTAGCATAGTAGAATTTTCTGAGGCTACTGCATCCAGGTACCACAAAGGGGGTAATTTAAAAAAAATAAATTTATTGCCTCACATTTCTGGAGGTTAAGAGTTCAAGATAAAATTCTCAGCAGTTTTGTTTCATTTTAAAAGTTTTAAAATATGTTTTTAATCAAAATGGAATTATACCACTTTCCCCCTTGTTCCTCCCTTTAATCCTTCTCAGCTACCATTTCTTAAACACCTACCATGTCCCTTCACTTCAAGTTGATGCCCTTTTTCTTTGATCAAGTTTGTTCACACACATGTATCTATATCTAAATACAATCACACATATATAATGTATTGAATCTTTTTGGTGTTTGTTTGTACATGGTATCAGGAAGAACACTCTATTGGACAACCAACAAGGGGGCTAATCCCCAGGAGAGGCTAATTCTCTCAGCAGTCATTAGTTGCCTGTAGTTCTGTGTCTAGGGATGGAATCCTGTGATATTATCCTCCGTCCTTGTTAAAATGACCATTTCTAGGAGAGACTATCTCACAGCAGACTTCCTGTGTTTCTCCTTCTGACAACCTTCCAACCCCCTCTTCTCTGATGTTCCTTGAGCATAGATATGGGAGCTGTTATGATGTGTTTTCAGGCTGTAAGGACAAGGTTTCTTCTGGTCCTTTCTATGACTCATCTTCTTCATAGTCCTCATTTCATGCTTTCAATGGAAATCTGACTCAGTGTCTGATCTCCCCACTTTGTAAATACATCAGTCACGGAACTCTCTTTCCAACCTACAGCCATTTTCAGTAGCTTCATGTGTTTCCTTTATTCTTAGATTTTGTTTTGTGTGTGTATTTTTTAGGTTTAAAAAAAATATATTCTGGATAGCAATCCTTTATCAGATATATAGCTGCCAAAGATTCTCTGCCATTCTGTGGGCTTCCTATTTAATCAGTTTATTTTTTTTCCCTTTGGCACACTGCAGCAATTTTTAAAATTTCTAAAAACTTGAGATTATGATCTAATTACAGGTCTCTCTTCTCTTTCCTCCCTTCAGACTCTCCCATATACCCCTCTACATGATCCTTCAAATTTTGTTCTCCTTTTTTAGTAATTGTTATTAC
>NC_022032.1:16731687-16734926 GCF_000317375.1 Microtus ochrogaster | reverse complement strand
AGTACTCTAATATGTATATATTCCATAGTTTCTTCATCCATTCTTCCATTGAAGGGCATCTAGGTTGTTTCCAGGTTCTGGATGCATGAGGATTTTGATTGGGATTGTATTGACCAATTCTACCAACCTATCAACATGAGGGTTTTTTCCTTTTTCTTTCTTTCTTTTTTTATATCTACCTCAATCTCTTCTTTTGGAACTTTAAATTTCATCGTAGAGGTCTTTCACTGTCTTTGTTATGTTTATTCCTGTATTTTTTTCAGGGTTATTTGGCATGGGAGTATTCCCATGCTCCTTTCCTCAGCACTGTTTGTTGTTGGATATAAGAATGATATTTATTTGTAGAGCTTGATTTTTTTTATCCTCTCACTTTGCTGGAAATGTTGATCATTTCTAGAAGTTTTCAGGTGGAAAATTTAGGATCTCTTAGTTATAATATATAATCTTTTCTTATTTGTATCTCTTTAATTTCCTTTACTAACCTCCGTAGATAAGATTTTGAACTCTATATTGGAAAGGAGTGAGAACGGTGGATATAAAATAATTCACGCTTAATACTTAATTTTAGCTTGATTAGTCCTCTAATGTCTCATTTTTAAACATTGTTACCTACTGAGATGCTGCAAATTATGAGAATTGGATCATATTTTCTTTGTGAATGCAATTCATACCAGTGCAAAATCAAAAATATATTTTATAATACCATTGAATAATGAGTAAAATAACAAAATAAAAGGATCTCTTACAATTATGACCGATAGTTTGTTTTCCTATGTTTTTGTTGTTAGAGGAGATTAAAGCCTCACTAGAAAAGCAGCTATTTAAAAACAAAACATTAATGAAAAGTAAAACATCTAAAAAAATTAGAGAACTTCACATTGTTCATGATAATCAGTATAGCCATTATGGGAAATCAGTGTGACAATTTCTTAAACACTTAAAAATAACTACCATATGATTCAGTAATTAGACTGTGGATATTTGCAAATAGAATAATTATGAGGAAATTATATCTACATTACCACAGTAATTGTAACATTATTCATAATAAGCAAGATATGGAACCAACTGAAGTTTTCATCAGTGTATGAATAAAAAGATGTCATATACCTAGAGTGTATAAGGAGAAAACTACCAAATGAAATAGGCCAACACAAAAAATACTGCATGTTTTTCTGTATCCAGAAATGTAAAAGTCACAGAAACAGAAAGCAAATGGTAGATAGTTTTTTCTCATGACGGAGAGGAAAGGGAAACTGGGGAGTGGTGTAGTTATTAATGTATTTCAAAAAATTTAAATGAAGTTTTAAGAAAAGCTGCAAGGAGGAACAAATGAAGAAATATATGTTGAAGTCACAACCTTCAGTTAAGAGTTATAAATCATTGAGAAGTGTGATATCTGATGAAGATGGCAAACAGCACTCACACCACGTTGACTCTCTGCCTTTGTTTTGTTCACGTGATCAGCACAGCTTGCGCTACTTAAAATCTTCAAGAAAGAGCCACTGTGGTGAAGTCTTTATTGGGCTTACTGTTACAACAGCAGTGGAGGCAACATGAGAAAGACGCCTCAGATGGAGTCACTGAGAAGTCTGCTTGTATAGTCCACAATTATAACTGTCTGTTTCCAACCTGTTGCTCTTGGATCAATCACAGCCTGGTCACTTAGCACCAATCTTTTCACTAGCCTACATGCTCTCCAGCCAACATGGGTTGCAGTATCATTGAGAGTTCACAGAGGATTATGTACAAAAAAAAATGCAGAAATGCCTGGCATATGACTCCAAAGCAGAAAGCCAGGGCTGAGGTTGCGTTTTTAGGAGCTGGGGGACTCAGGTGCAATCTTTGCATAGCGGTCTCAAGTCATGTGTGGCTTGTTCCAAACAGCTGATGCTGGTTGGCATATGGGTAGTTTTGCCGGCTTACAGTCCCTTTGCTCCAGAAAGTCCACCCAGCAAGTGGGAATCAAATAGCTACTAATTAGTGAATCAAATTGCCCCATCCCTAAAACATTTGCTTATTTACAAGAAAATGAGCATTGTAAGGAGTTGCTTGCACATGTAAATCTCAAGAACTTACCATCAACAGTAGCAATGAGCTTAACAGGTCTCAGCTAATGTTATATTGCTTGACACCTGCCCAGGATCTCAGTGTGAGAATTCATCTGATCTGTCTCAGATGGCATTCAATGCAAATTTGTGTGTCTACTAATCTGTACATCTTGCAGAGTGCAGCCTAGTGCATTTTTTTCTCTACTTCCAAAATTACACTTCAGTAAATAATCATAATTGGTTAACATTACCAATAAAACAGGCTGACAATTTCTTCATCCATCAGCAATAACCTTAAAAAGTTCCTTATCATTCACTTCCTTTAAAACATTTTAAAATTAGCCAAGTTGTTATGATGATTCTTGGTTGTAAACTTGACTACATCTGGAATTAACTAAAATGGAAGTGGCTAGGGACTTCCTGTGAAAGATGTTTTTCAACTTATTTTAATTTGAAGTGGATAGACCTATTTTTAATTGAGATCTTTTGAGGTGGTAAGATACACTGTGAATCTGGGCCACACATTCTGATGGGAACACGTAGTAGGAGGGTGCTAGTTTGTTCCTGGCTGCCTGGCTAGCTTAGACCTGAAATAATCAAACAGAAGCTTTATTAATTAAATTACTATTTGGCCCATTAATTCTAGCTTCTTATTGGCTAACTCTAACATATTAATTTAACCTATTTATATTAATCTGTGTATTGCCACATGGCAGTGGCTTTCCAGGCAATGTTTCCAGCTCTGTCTTGGGTGGAGCATCTATGGCTTCTCTTTCTCAGTTTTTCTTCTCCCAGAATTCAGTCTAGTTTTCCTCACCTACCTAAGTTCTGACTTATTAACAAGCCAAGGCAGTTTCTTTATTCATTAACCAATAAGAGCAACACATAGCCAGAAGGACTTCTCACATCAGTAGCATAAAGAAAGGACGTAGGAGAAGAACACTTTCTTCCTTTGTTGTCTTGTTCTCATTGTCACTGGAAAACCCATTCCTTCACTGTCATTATTGCCTACTCTTTCAGGATTCTGGTGTATACTGAAGGTACTAGTTGAGGCATCTGTCCTTGTGGACTGAACAACCACTGGATTCCTGGACGTTAAGTTAGTGAGTAGTCATTGTTGAACAGCCTGGACTACAACTTGTAAGCCATTGTTATGAATAACACATGCGTGCGAGCATGCTTACCCTC
>NC_022032.1:16720659-16731552 GCF_000317375.1 Microtus ochrogaster | reverse complement strand
ACACTCACACACATACACACACATACACACATACACTCACACACACATACACTCACACATACACACACACTCACACACATACACACACATACACATACACTCACACACACATACACTCACACACACATACACACACACTCACACACACACTCACACACACACATACACACATTCACACATTCACACACACATTCACATACACACATACACACACAACACACACACATTCACACACACACATACACACAGACACATTCACACACACACATACACACACACACTCATACACTAGTTCTATTCCTCTGCAGAACCCTTACTAGTACATACGTCAAAGGCTTCACAGTTGCTTATGAAAAATATTCTGATATGAAAAGAGCAAAGTGATTAAAATGCTAAAGTAAATTTAAATGGACAATATCTTTGTTTTGGGGGACATCTCTAAATAGATACTTCACACTCTAATTCCACCACTAAAACTTGACTGTGACTTGCAAGTAATGGATTTTATCCCAGCTCATAACACTTGCCAGTGTTCTGTAAATGTTACCCTAGACAAAAGGAAACCAGCACTGTGTAGAAGACAGATCTCACAACACAGTGTCCATCTCATCACCGTGACCTGTAGCTTTTTAAAGGAAACCAGCTCTGTCTCAGTTTTCTCCTACTATGATGACACTTGTACTCAGCCTGTGATCTCTCTTCCAGTCACTTCTTTTCCAACACAAACCTCTTCAATATATGTGTGTCCTGGGTTCTCTTTTCATTTCCATAGCATGCTGCATTTTTGCTGGTACTTCTCTGTCTTTCGACAGACATGCTTAGCTCATGGCAAGAACATGTTTGCAGCCACCATTCCACTCAGTCCTGGGTAGAGGTTCTAGGTATTATTGTCACAGCTCATACCATGGTATACTTCCCTGATGTGTCTAGCACAACAAGGCACCTTAAACTGAAGCCCAACTTCATCTTATAATCCATGCTTCCGTGCTTTCATTTATGCGTGAAATTAATTGTGATTGACCTTATTTGTCCTATAGGTTCCAGTTTATAATAGCTCATGAAATATAAGCCTCAAAGATACAATTTGTGAGTGTTTCTCAATATACAAGGAAGCTTATTTAATAAAAATAAATTTCCAGTAATAGAATTTCGACCCCTTTAGGGATGGGAAGTTGTCCCAGGGTTTAAAAGTGTTTGCCACAAAGCCTGAAAGCCAGAGTTAGATATTGTGGTTGATATGATAGAAGGTAAGAATAGACACCTTCTGCAAGGTCTTCTAACCTTCCTGTTCGCACTGAGCATGCATGTGCAGACACACACACAAACACACACACCACTTCAAAACAACTTTGGACCCCCTCTACTTTATTGAGAGTTTTGTATATGTATATGTATATGTATATGTATATGTATATGTATATGTATATGTATATGTATATGTATATGTATATGTATATGTATTTTGATCCTCATTCCCTTTTCTATAGTTTTTCTCTTTCTCCCATTTGCCTTTAAAGTTCATTTGTTCTGTTTTGTTAAAGCCACCAAATCTACTTAAGTATGTCTGTATGTGCTTAGGACCATCTGGTAGAGTCTGGATAGCCTCCTGGGAGTTACATCCTTGCAGAAAATGGATACTGTCTCACCTAGCATTCTTCAGTTTCCAAGGGAGGGACTTCACGGCCACCTTTCACCTCCAGGCTGGGAGTTTGTCTGACATGACCTTCTGAAAGTCTTGTGTATGTATGCTGTCACCACCACCACTATTGCAACTGCCCTGTTGTATCCTTGAAAAGAGTTTCATATCAGTTACCTGTCATGTCTGACTTTTTGCCTTTTTTCTTTCCCCCTTCTTTGATGATCCCTGAATCTTGGAGGAGGCATGTGACATAGATGTCCTATTTGGAGCTGAAAACTCCACAATCTCTTATCCTTACTCCTCTCCTTATGTGCCTTATTCATCTACATATGGATGACCTGGCCTAAGTAGATTTACTATAAATACCAGAGAAGAGATAGAAAAGAGACAGTCTTTTATAGAGAAAATATGGCAGAGAGAAAAAACGGGGTAAAAGGTGGATGATGGGATGAAAAATAGCTCAGCTATTACTGTGTAGTCAAAGTTAAGATGAGAAGTAAGGTGGATAGTAAGTTCCCTTGTTTTATGATCCTACTATTTTCACCATAACAAGGGCAATTTCCTGTCTTGTTTGTTCTTCACAGGACTTGGTCAATCTATTGGAAAACAGGATTCAGTAAAAAAACAAGTCAGGCATTTAAAGCAGTTGACAGGCGAACTGCTGAAACATTGCATTTGAGGTTTCAAAGCCCCTCTATTGCAAGTTTGATGAAAGGTAGGGTATGGTAATTTTACTGGATTAATTTTGAGATTACATGAAACACTGCAGGTTTCTTTGAAGTCTTATATGAGTAGGTGAAATTAAAAATTGACAATATCTATCAAGTGTATATTTTGAAGTAGGAAAAATGATCAGTAGGAGATGACTAAAAAGTGTTTATTTTTGGAACTGGCATTTTAACAATACTCTCTATCACTTTTATTAAAATGTTATGGTAGTGATGTGAAAAGGAAATTAAGTAGAATATTTTAACCTTTTAAAATAGTACCATCTTACTAAATTTTACTTTCTCTCTTAAGGTGACTTTTATTTCTATTATGTGTTCTGGAAATAAAAATAAACTAAAATATAAACTGAATTTTTGTGAACTCTATCCTTGCCAGGCTGACATAGATTTTTAGATAAACATCTCTGTCAAGTACTTTGTCAAAATAGTGACTGTACAGCCAATTCTTTGCAGAATCACACTAAGCAAGCTCTTAAAGTTAAAAAATATAATACTAAATGACTTTCAAAATGTCATCATGGGAACTAGTATGTGAGAAAAGCATTGCTAATATGGATTTAGCATACTTTATTAAAATTATTTTTATGATTCTAGTATATGACTGAAACTATTTATAGATGCTGAAAAAAAGTGAATCAACCTAGCTTGTGTATTTACATTCCTACTGAAATTATGCCTGATCTTTGAGAGTATGCATTGGGTCTCCTGGGCTGGAGAATTGTGCACAGGCTTCCAACAGTGCTGTTATCATTGTTGCTTTGCCTTTCAAAACAAAGTTAGAGACACTCGATAAATAACATACTTAGAAGTAATTGCATTTTGAGGCATGCTTGCAGGTGGTAGTGATGTTGCTAGGGAATTAATGCATGAGTAAAGAGTATGAGCTCTTTGAAACTTGTCAAGCAGATAATATTTGATTTTATTTCTTTTGGCAGAGAGAGTTTCAGCTCTTCTGAGGTCATCATTACCAAATGTTGACAAATTTTCTGAGATAATATTCATGTGGCCTGATTTCTCTTTTTAGTTATTGTGAGTTGGTACAGACCTTTTTGTTTTTTCATTGATTTTTTATTGAGCTCTACATTTTTCTCTGCTCTCCTCCCTGCCTCTCCACTCCCTTTCAACCCTCTCCTAAGGTCCCTATGCTCCCAATTTACTCAGGAGATCTTGTCTTTTTCTACTGCCCATGTAGATTAGATCTATGTATGTCTCTCTTAGGATCCTCTTGTTGTCTAGGTTCTCTGATATTGTGATTTGTGGTATTATTTTCTTTGCTTTGTGTTTAAAAATCACTTATGAGTGAGTACATGCGATAATTGCCATTCTGGCTCTGGGTTACTTCATATAAAGGCAGACCTATCAGAATTACACCTGACTTTTCACTGGAGACAATGAAAGCCAGAAGGTCATGGTCAAGCGTTATGCAGACATTAAGAGACCATGGATGCCAGCCCAGACTACCATACCCAGAAAAACTTTCAATCACCATAGAAGGACAAAAGAAGATATTCCATGACAAAACCAGATTTAACTAATACCTATCCACAAACACAGCCCTACACAAAATACTAGAAGAAAAACTCCAACTCAAGGAAGTTGGCTACATCACCAAAAACATGACAATAGATAGTCTCATAGCTACAAATCAAAAAAAGGGAAAATGCACAAATTAACATCAAGAACAATGAAAACTAAATTAACAGGAGATATCAATCGCTGGTCATTAATATCCCTTAACATAAGTGAACTCAACTCACCTATAAAAAGGCACAGGCTAACAAATTGGATACGAAAACAATCTATCCTTCTTCTGCATACATGAAACACACCTCAACCTCAAAGACAGACATTGTCTCAGAGTAAAGAGTTGGGAAAAATATTCCAATCAAATGGATCTAAGAAACCTGCTTGTGTAACTACCCTAATATCTAACAAAATAGACTTCAAACTAAAATCAATCAAAAGAGACAAAGAAGAACATTTCATATTAGTCACAGGAAAAATTCATCAAGAGGAAATCTCAATACTGAACATCTATTCTCCAAATACAAAAGCACCCTCATATATAAAAGAAACACTTCTAAAGTTCATTTTATACAGACCTGCTTTAAGAAACCACCGGGCAATTTATTACCTTTGTATCTACAGTGTTGCTTTATTTCTGATTTCTGGGGAATAAATTCTTGTTTAGTCTTAATAAGACAAAATCAGAAAGGAAACTAAATTCTACAACATTTATAGTTTCTTTGTCATGGTAACCAAATATCTATTGGAAAATATAGGGCAGTCTAAAAAATCATCAATAGCTTTTACTATTTATATGTTCTGGGGGTCACCTCTGGGGAGCTAAGTTCAACACTGAGCTATATAACCAGTAAACAGGATGTACAGATACAAAGGTTTATTGGCTGATTTTTTTTTTTAAAATAGTGGTCACTGATTGGATCTATATTCAAATACGAACATAAAGGAAATATCTTTTTGTATTTCTGTTCCTTTAATTCTGCATTGCAATAGCTATTATGTTTTGTTTCCCCAAAAAGCTTTTATGGAAATTAATGTTAGCAAAATGTTTAGCTCCTAATGATATTGAAAACTACGTGTATATAAAACCAAGTACCTGTGTTTATAGTGCATCAGACTCTAAACTCTCTAACCATTTATATTACAAAGGTTTTTAACTGCAGCTTGCTCTGAGTAAAATGGGTTCTATTATCATAAAGACACTTAATTAACTTTACCACTTAGTGGAGAAAAGTCAGAGTTCATTACATTTTCAGTTTATGTTTATAAAGAACAGGGAAATGGTAAGCTACTTTATAAAATGAAATACCGTAATCCTTACAAAAGTAAAAGTTCAGTAAATGGTTGGTTCATTTGTACATAGACTTTATTTTTGTTGTTGTTGTATAGGTCAAAAATACTTTCAAGAAGTAAAATCAATTCAGTTATTGGTTACCTAAGTTTGAAAGGGCATTAATGTATTTAATTCAAGAGTTGTAAATTTCTTTGCCACATTGTTTCCAAACTTGGTGTGGGAGGTCCATCTGTTTATGTGTTGATTTTATTGGTTAATGAGTAAAGAACTGCTTTGAGCCTATGGCAGGGAAGAACAGAATTAAGCGGGAAAGCTCAGCTGTATGCTGGGAGGCAGACTGGCAGAGTCAGAGGGACGCCACGGAGCCACCTCCAGAGTCAGACATGCTGAAACGTTGTCAGTAAGCCACTGCCATGTGGCGCTATACAGATTAATAGAAATGGATTAAATTAATATAAGAGTTAGCCAATAAGAAGCTAGAGCTAATGGGCCGAGTAGTGATTTAATTAATGCAGTTTCTGTGTGATTATTTCGGTTCTGGGCAGCCAGGACAAACAAGCAGCTCCTCCTCCTACATTTGGCAAACAACACAAACTAAATATTAATAAACTAAAACAATCAATAAATAACAATAACCATAAATAAATAAAATAACCACACAAATTAAATATAAATAAAATTGGGCTTCCTACACAAACTAAATATAAAAAGTGTCATAACCAGAAAATGATGATAATGAGTGTTTAAATACTAAAGATGATTTGTGATGCATAAGATATTTTAGGTAGTTTAGGGCAGATCTGATACTGTGTTTTCAAAGTCTTCAACTCTGAAACCTATATAAAGGGCTGCTCACACGTAGGAACAGAGAGAGTGGCAGCTCATTATATGAACAGAGGGCAGCTGATAGCATTAGGATCATCTTGTTTTATAGGAACAAGGACAGCTGATGATAGCATTAGGATCATCTTGTTTTATAGGAACAGAGGACAGCTGATGATAGCATTAGGATCATCTTGTTTTCTACAGTTGGAGAGAATCTGGATCCAGCTGTCAAATGACTGTTCCTGAGAGAAGCCTGAATAACCTACCATAGTGAGTTGGCTACATGACTCAGAAAGAACAACTCAGGACTAATAAATATCCAAAGACCCAAGCAAATGCTTCACTCATTAGAAAGATCTGTACAGGTCAGAAAAAAAAATCAAAGAGTTAATCATGAATTTCCCTGACTCAATACAAACATGTGAACATGATAGAGAATAATTGTAAACCTGTACTAGGATTTATCTAATGAATTTATTTATATGTAAAATTTTTGCCTATTATAGTCATTTCTAATAATTATCAATGATTGTAAAATATGAGATGATATCCAAATGTATCAGTTTTCCCAAACTAGAAATTAACAGTTTAGAGATATCAGATGGTCCCTAGTTCTTGAGAAAATAGGATTTAATAAGAGTCCTCTGGACATATGAAATCTCATGAAAGATACATGACACCTTCAATAGCTGATGTTTTTCTATTACATATAAAATATTACATGTCTTCATCTGAACTAGATCATGTAGACCTAACTATTTATAGTAGTCCATATGGGTTTAGGGACTTCAGAACTCCTAGATTAATTCTGGTCTCATTGAGCAGTTTTCTTACGGAGCTCAAGGATGCCACCCTCAAAGAAAAAATGGAAAAAAATCTTAATGGGTTTTTTAAGGTTCAAGTATCATTTAGTTCATCCTGCATGGAATGTTGACTTCTTCTTGGCTCTGGAGTGGAACTTTGGAGACCTCTTGTCTATTCAAGAATAAGATAAACAGAATATAAGTACTAATATCCTTAAAACGATATGGTGTGTATTTCTATTATCCTTATTTGCTTTTAGGGCAAAAATGTTGAGAAAAATAATTCAAAAATAAAGTTTTATACAATAAAAAATACTTATCATTAACATACTTTGTCTTTGCCCTAGTAACTCAAACTTGACAGAGAATATGTGCCACCAAAAATGATAAATATGTTTGTGGTTACTATAGCCAAGAGAAAAGAGCACAAGGTAAGAATAAAAATACTAATGAGTACGAAGTTAATTTCTGAAAGGATCCTAAAGCTGGATTGTGGTCCTCAGACAATAATATGTGAATATCTGAACAATCATTGAATTGCATATTTAACGTGGTGTGTTTTCCATAATGTGAACTGTATCTCTATGAAATTGTAAACCAGATCATGTACAATTCCCTGTTTGTTAAATATAGCATGAGGGAGTTACAAAACAATTGATTATCTTTTGGTGTGTGTGGGGGGTGTTGTTTTTCTGTTTTGTTCAGTTTTGTTTTATTTTTTCCTTTTATTGAATGAAAATCAATTCTTTTCTCATATAATATATTAATGAATATAGCTTCTTCTCCCTCTATTTCTCCCAGTTTTTTCCCACCTCTTTGCCCCTTTAGATCCATTCCCTTTCTGCTTCTCAGTAGAAATGAACAGACTTCTAAGACATAACAACCAAACATGACAAAATAAAATATAATAAGGTATAGTGAACACTATCATATTTAAGTCCAACAACAGTCCAACAGAATGAAAAGAGTCTCAAGAACCAGGGTAAGAGTCAATCCCAGAGAACTTAGACGACAATGAGAACCCTAAAAGAGACATACATGGATCTAATCCACATGGGAAGTAGTAAAAGACAAGATCTCCTGAGTAAATTGGAAACATGGGTACCATGGGAGAGGGTTGAGGGAAGGGGAGAGGCAGGGAGGAGAGCAGAGAAAATTGTATAGCTCAATAAAATCAATAAAAAAAGAAAAAAAAAGAGTCACAGACTCACTATTCTCACAGTCCAGGAGCTCCAGAAAAATACTAAATTAGTAGCTAATTGCAGACCCATGTGCATCCAATGCTTAATGCTTCAGTCTCTCTGAGCTCATATGAGCGCTTGTTCTACTGGTGCCCTCTAGTCTCTCTGGCTCTTACACTCTTTCCTTGTCCTCATAGTTTTGTGAAATTTAGACCTTGAGTAACCCCGAAGGACTCACAAGGCTTGGTCGCTATGGTCATGCTATTGGAAAGTGGAAGAAGAGAAGACCCTCATGAAATCCCTTCAGATTATTAAGGATGTGCGCATGAAGAGAACTAGGGGACTCCAGTCCCTTCTTTCTCTCTCTTTTTTTTTATCAGTCATCAGTTGAGTGATTTTGTTCTGCTACACATTCTTTCCAAGATGTATGGTGTTACCATGAAACTAAATCAACAAAGGCAGTCAGATATTGTCCAGACTTCCAAAACTATGAGTCACAAAGTATTACATCCTTTTTTTTTTTATTTTTGAGACAGGGTTTGTCTGTACCTTTGGAGCCTGTCCTGGAACTAGCACTTGTAGACCAGGATGGCCTTGAACTCACAGAGATCCAGCTGCCTCTGCCTCCCGAGTGCTGGGATTAAAGATGTGTGCCACCATCACCTGGCCTTTTTTTTTTTTCTGGCTGATAATCTCAGCTGTTTTGTTTTGTTATGGGAAATTAACAGTCCTCTGCAACACCATCCCCATCTTTCCATTATTTTCACAGGCCATATCTGTTCTAGGTTAAACTCTCATTCAGCTCTTTAACTAATGCTTCGACATAGTTAATAGTGAATGATTTTGCTCAGTTTGTAGTTACTTCACTTGAAGACCTCTAACACAGATGACTACATTAACTTTGGATTGATTTACTTACTTAAATTCTTTGCATATATGAGACACTTGTGTAGCTTGGTCTATTTGTGAGACTCCGGGTAATGGGAGCCAGGGTTGTACTGGTGCTTTGGATGGCTCTTGGGAACCTGTCCTTCATACTGGATTGACCTGCCCAGCCTGAATACAGGGCGAGGTGGTTGGTCTATGGCAGCTTGCTAGGCTACACTTTTCTGATGCATAGAAGAGGCCTGACCCTCTCTGGGTGAATACAAAGGAGGGATGGATTGCGGGGGGAGGAGGGGAGAAGAGGAAGGTAGTAAGATGAGGAGGGAGTGGAAGCTGTTTTCGGGATATAAAGTAAATAGATAGATGAATGAATGAATGAATGAATGAATGAATGAATACAGAAACAAATAACTCTTTCAGGTTTTCCCAAGGCACAGGACTGAGCATTTCCTATCTGTACTAAACATTTCACATGGATCAGTCTTGCCCACAGAGCAAAATGCAATTTTTTTTACCTTGTCTACAATTCTTTTATCTTATTTTTCATAACATGATTTTACCAAGTCACAATTCATTTCTGGCATATAAAACAGCTCATCTTTGTCTTAAAGCATGAACTCCATTTTCCCACTTCTTTGCATTTTGTCTTTCTTTCTCCTAAATTCAGGCTGTCAAAATTTTATGCATTCAGCTCAACTTCTTCTTCCTACTTAAAATCTTCAGTCAAACACATTAAAATCAAAGTCAAAAATTGTACTTCTTGTATTTTAATTACTTGTATGTATTCTTATCTTGTATCACCCTATCCATTTGAATTATTATTGCTGAATTTTAAATTAACCCTACATAATAGACCTTCCTATTTGGAATAATAGATAAAGTTTATTGCTGCAGAAATGACAAAGAATAAAATAATCAGACAAAGAATAAAATAATCAGAACCAATATAGAGTTTAGTTCTCTGGGAGAAAAAGTAGTGTGTTTTCCACAGTTGATCCAAGATTCATGGTTGAGATCTCAGTAACAAAAAATATATTAGCAAAAGAAAAACATGATTTATTCAACATAAATCTTACAGTACATGGAGCCTTCATAAATAAGGGCCAAAGAAAATAGAAACCATGTGTATCTTTATGAATAGTGGTGAAGAAATATGTCTATACTTATGGAAGCAACCTGTGGGTGTCTAAAATCCTTTAGACTTCCAGCAGAACATTTTTCTCTGGGGAGAGAACAGGACACAGTCAAATTAGAGAATTCAGGAACAAAGGAGGAAGACGGTCAGAGGTGGCCTTCCTACTTGCATTGCATGCTTCAAAGAAGAAGAAGAGGGAGTGAAGATTGACCTTCTTGCTCTTGTTGTTCCCCAGCAGGGCTTGGGGAAGGGTCCTAAGTCAGTTTGACCTCAGCTTGCAGGGCCATGCACCTACACTTTTCTGCAGCTTCTCTTCTCCTCATCCACACTGCTTGCATCAAGAACTTCTACTTCTTTCTGAGTCTCCAACTTTGGCACTTCACCCATGAGCCAGGACTAATTGTACCAATGATTTATCCAGCTAATGCCAGCTTCTGTTAATAAAATTCACCTGTCTATTGATTTCCCTCATCCAAGAACTGTGGAAACACAGAACTGGCTTAGAGTGTAGGCTCTTCCTGGGACAGATAAGGCAAAGGTGGGAAACGGTTGCCTGGCAAACCAAACATAGATGAAAGCACACTTTATCTGCCCATTTCTCAAATGTTCTGTCAGAATCTGTGTCCTGGATAAGGAAGTGGCCTTTGAGCTCAGTTCGTCACGCTCTACCAGATAGAGATTAAAGAAGTGCTTTGCTTCTGTATGCTTTTTGCCTTGTTTCTATGGCCTTCTTTTCATTTTTATTACTGTTATTTATTGAGATATTGTTTCTTGCAAGGTGAGGTAAGAGTTTCTCATGATTATGTACGTGAGTAAAGCAGGGTTTCCAGAGTTGAAGTAATGCTTTTTAGTCTGTATAAAAAGCCATACAATAGCCGG
>NC_022032.1:16717518-16720554 GCF_000317375.1 Microtus ochrogaster | reverse complement strand
AAAAAAAAAAAAAACCCATATAATATAAAGCTTGTTTATGCAGTTGTTCATACTGCATCCCCTGTATCCTGATTTGCATGAGACCCTTACCCCAGGACTCTGCTGCACTAGACATTGACAAGGAACCACTCTTCATCATAGGCTAACCTATACAAGAGGAGCATAGAAGAAGAAAAATCCCTACTTCACAATATCCTATCTCTCTGAGTAATTAGTCTATGGAAATACGACTCCTCTGCATACATTGGTGGGCACATTTTCGTCTAGCTCATCAAGGGAATGTACCACCACCACCTCTGCTGATCAATGAAGAATGGAAGCAGCAAATATTCCCAAAAAGTTGGGTCAAGAAGTGATCAAGATGCAAGTGAAAATGACTGTGAGTAACCAATGATGAGCAGCATCTTTACATTTACAAATGTAAACATCCTTACACTTGCAAGAACCAACTCCTGTAAAGTCACAAAAATTCTATGCCACTTGGGTTGGCAAAGCTTCTTGCAAGAATCACAGATTATCCAGTAGCTCCCCCTCCAAAAACAAACAAACAAACAACAACAACAAAACCAGTCATAAGTAACCCACTTTTGAATTATTGGTCAAGAAAGCTCAAGTGGCCTATTCAAAATAATTTATCATTGATATAGGCCGTGGTTGCCTCTCAGCAACTGAAGGTATTTTTTATATTCCCAATTGCTGAAGAAACCAAGCAGTTGGACTAGCTCTGACTTGAAAATCTCTGCCCTGAAGGTAAGTTCTCATGGTCAAAAAGTGTTAGAAATGTTTCCAAGGGAGAGAAGCAGCCGATAATCCTACCTAGATGTCCGACGTTTTTACATGAATACTGATGATCTGAGGTCAAGTCTTCATGTAAGCCATCTTCTTACGTTCTTCTCTATTTCTTTAAAAAAATGGCTAATACTATGGTTTGTACATCTCCTTATTTGAGTCCTCTGCTCTAAAGATAAAGAAAGAAATCACAAAACAATGAAGATAAAGTTCATAAGCTGAAAAACACAGACATAATAGTTGAAGGTTCTTGGACTATCTGTCCATTTTTCTCTTAGATATGAAATATTCTACAAGGGTATGAGAACTAAAGTTAATGACATTTCCACAGCAATTTCCTCTTTACCTTTTGATGACCTTATTTAGTCAGACAAAGAAATGAAAAAAGCAATATTGAATCAAATTGTTTGAATTTAGACTGAATGTTCACCCATCATATTCTTTACTCCAGATTTTATTTTTTTAACACAGATCTTTAATAATTATTATAATTGGCTACATGTGTGAGTTTATTTTCTAATGAACAAAAGGGAAAACCATGTGCCTCTTTTTGATTGGTCAAAATATTTTTATAATACATAATACCTCAAAATTGTAAATAAATATGCAGAGTTTAAAAATATTTTTAATTCACAGATTCTGAGCCATCAATAGTTCTCATATGATTAGAACTATATTTTTGTCCTAAGATATTGCAAAACCTTTTGAGAACACATGATTTTAAAATGCCAATAATCAATACTTTTTAGAAAATCATCACATTTAATCTTCATTCAAAAATATGTCATTGGAAGTTGGAACAGGGTTTGTCTCTGACTCTTTTCTTGCTTTTGAGTCTCTTTTCTTCTGAATTGGTTGCCTCTTTCAGCCTTATTATGAGGGATGGTGCCTAGTCTTACAGTAACTTTGTATTCCATGTTTGGTTGATATCCATGGGAGGTCTTCTCTTTTCTGAAGAGAAGTGAGTGAGAAGAGTTGAGTGGTTGGGGGAGGGAAAGGGCTTGGGAGAGGAGGAGGGAACAGAAACTACAGTTGGGATGTAATATATGAGAGAAGAATAAATAAAAATATTAAATGTAATATAGTATGGAGAAGGTAAATATAGCAAGGACAATCTACTAAAATATTTTCATTATAAAGTCATAATTTCTTATTGATTACTATTGTTTTATATACTAGAGGCAGAGGAGATTTTTTTTTTCCCTGAAATATTACAAAACTCACATTCCTTGAAGAAAACAGCCAGAATCAGTTATTTTTATCTAGTGTTTGAGGTTAGGTCAGTTCTAAGATTACTCAGCAATACACATGGTGAGAGAAACAAAGATGCAGAGACAGCTAAACACATACTGAGAAAACCAATCCAAGATATAGAGATGGATGCGTGGATAGACAACAGATCACTAACACACAGATTACAGATGTATATGCAGCTGTCAGAGCACATGTGTGGTTTAAAGTAAAATAATTCTTTAAAAGAAAAAGTAGTCTGCTCTTTGCTCCCAGTTAAACAGTAATTATAAGAAAAATTAGTGTAACTGCATTACATTATAAAAAATTAGTGTAACTCCACTATACTCATTTTTCAAAGTAGTCCATGAAAATTAAAGATTTGAACAACGTATAACAGTACCTGTTATGTTTTAGACCCTCTGATTGAGCCACGGGTCTAGTAATGTTGTCTCAGAATATTTGGTTTCATATCATCACTTATCAAATAAACTGAAGATTTGAAAATATGATATATTGTGTTTTCTGTGTCTCAAGGTAAAGCCCCATTGTTGTAATGTAAAAATACGTATTCAAAATACTTACACAGCAGTCAGAACACTGACCTGAGTCATTTGATGGGAGATTAGTGTCAGTTCCGAATTAAAATCAGCTTAGGACATAATATAGCTGTATGTGACACTTTTAAGTCTCTTCATTTGAAATTTAACCACAAAGTGGTCTTTCTAGTTTGATTAAGCTAAGGAATTTCTAGAAAACTCCACTGTGCTCTTAGATAAAGTCGTGAGGTAAAGTGCTGTATGACAACATTCTCATTTTCAACATTGCATGGGCTTCTATTTGTTTATTTTCTTCTATTTTTTTAATTTTGTTTATTTTCTTCTATTTAAGTATTTTCTATAAACTCTATTATGCTGCTTTTTATGCTTCAGAATTCAGAAATTTTAAACATTCACCTTAAGAAATACCTTGATACTGATTCTTTTTTTTACATTTTTTATTTATTTTTTTATTTTT
>NC_022032.1:16697630-16716678 GCF_000317375.1 Microtus ochrogaster | reverse complement strand
CCCCACCCCCAAGATCCCAATTTTCTCCCAGGCAATTTTGTCTACTTCCCATAGCCAAGAGGATAACTATGAGTTTTTCCTTTGGTTCACCTTCTTACTTGATACTGATTCTTATTAAAAATACTAAGTATTGAGAAAGCATGTTAAGGACTATTTCACTAAGTATACTTTATTAGAATGGCGGGTGTTAAATACATTTCTAGGAATGTACGGAATCACAAGCTAGAGCCATCTGCCACTTCTAAAAAGCTAAGGCTAATATTTCAGTCCTGGAAATAAAATGTCACTTCATATGGTACATACAAATGCGGATTTATTGCTTCATAGCTGCTTAATATTTTACCTATTCCTTACATCAAATAACATCTCATTCTGAAGCCTTTTGGCCCAAACAATAATTTAATCTTGTTCCAGAAATGCATGTAAGTCAATACTTGACAGTGAGGAGAAAGGAATGGTTGTATTGAAAGTATGGTATCACATGTATGGCGTAGAAGAGGGCAGTGTGGGCATAAATAAGAAACCTTGGTTTCTGTTCTCCTTGTGAACAGAATTCCTATAAATATGCAAGAAATCAAGAGAAAGGTCAAAGGCCCATGGCAGGGCTAAAGGCTCAGAAAAGTGGTTTTAAGAGGGGCTCTCTAGTTGTGTTTAAAGTAAGGCTATTTATATTCATCTTGGGGCTATCCCTTGGTAGCCTATCAACAGACATTTTTTTTTCCCTAGCTGAATGAGATGATTTCTGCTACTGTTTCTAGTGGAGATTCACCTTTAATTATTCACATGTGTGTATTTCCCAAGGAAGGAAATGAAAATCTTGTCCACACTTTTCTGTACATATTTATTATTTCTATTTAAATTAAGCATAAGACTACAGAGTTTCTTATGAATAAAGGAAATGTGTGAAAAACAGTTACACTACAAAGAGAAGAAAACACAAATGAGGCTTCTTGAATTTTTCATGAAAACTCACCCAGAAGGAACTGCATATTTGGAATCATACAGTGCCGATGCCTCAGGACACTTCAACAAAGTGACTGAAATACATTTCTAAACTCTAATGATTACAAATATTTCATTTTTCCAAAGACTTACTGAAGCAAATACAATTATAAATTATGCCTAATTTGAAAAACACAGTGGAAGCATAGGAAGTTAATAATTGTTTCGAGTAGAAGCTAACGAATGTGTGATGGAAATCATAGAAATGCATTATGAGAAAATCATTGAAAACAGTGCAAAAACTTGAGATACTTTATCGCTGATTCATTAATTCATCTGACATAGATGTATGAACATATGAAGAAAAATTCTGTTTGTATTTTCAGTGCTGTGAGGGAGACAATGAAGGGGGAGAAGCAAGATGTCTACACGAAAAAAAAAAAAAAAGATTATGATAGAACTGTCCAGACCAGTAGAACAAAAAAGCATTACTGGGAAGAATATTACCAAAAATCTAGAATTAGCATCCAAAGAAGAAAGATATATCTTTTGGCCACGGGGCAGCAATGCTGAAAGGTTAAAGTATGAGAAACACTTTCAATGATATATTAAATTGAAGAGTACACATTCTGGAGTAGAATATGCTAGCTGAGAAAAAATAGTACTGAAACCCAGACCTTGTAATGTTGTTTAAAGTAAGAGAAATAGCAAGAATCTAAGTGTACTGATTAACATCTGCTGTAACAAGCAGCCTCTTAGATGGCAGTTGGCACAGAGACCCAAAAGGGTCTATGCAGAAGAAGAAATAAAAACAAAAACTTCAAGAGCTAGAGGTCGTGGATAAACTCTAAGAAATCAGCATCTTCCTGGCACAGCAGGGATAATACACACATGAGCTGACAAAGACTATGAGGGTATGTGCACAACTTTCACAGATTCAAAACATAAAAAAAAGAAAAATCCCTGCACTGAGAATGGGAACTGGAGACAAAGTCCTTCTCATAACCAAGAAGCTATTTGTAATTGATACCTGTCGAGCAAGGGAAACAGTTTTCTCCAGAAAAGTGATACTGGGTTTATCAACCATGCTCCAGGGCAGAGCTCCTGGAGTAGTTGACCAACACAAATAGATTCCATGCTTTTGTATTGTTTTTGTAGTTTTTATCTTACTGGATTTGCTTATTTTTATTTTAATATTCTTTTTTTTGTTTTGGTTTTTCGAGACAGTCATTACATACATTCATGTGACACTATGCATAAGCAATTGTGAAAAAGTTCAAGGAGCAGTAGGTGACCAGCTGTTTTACTGAAGTCAATGAAACTGGAGAAAGCCAAGTCAATAAGACTGGAGAAAGGTGTATAAGTTCATTACTCTTAACTGTTCATGGTGACAGTTTCTCTGCAAGAAGGTAACCATCAAGAAGGAAGAGCTAGTCTCCTGATGGAATTGTGGGGAAGTTCCTTATTAAGAGGTTTGGTGACAAGACTATAAAGCAAAGCAACTTGCCGAGACTCTGACAGTCTAGTACAGGGTCATTGAGAAAAAGACATCAAAGCCTTGGCCTCTGAGGATCCTTCCCATTTTGGTTTGAAGGGTTCTAGGTGAGCAAAGGGTTAAGGAAGGCAGGCCAGTATTAGAACATCAGCATAGTGATTTTGCTTTATTTTTGTTATTACTTTGATTCGTTTGCGGGTCTGAAAGTGATTATGTAACTCAGGCTGATCTTGAATTTATGGCAATCCTCCTACTTCAACCCCCTGAGAGAATGCTGAGATTATAGACATGAGTCAACATGCCAGGGAGTTATATGGTATTTTAAGCATGCTCTGGGTTTAACAATGAAAGTTATCTCAAAGGTACCTAAGCCTGGGTATACTGGTCACAAAAGGCACAGAGAATAAACATCATGATGTCATCTGATTTATAAAAACCTCTTGTTTATGGCAACTGTGTTCAGAGAGCCACCACGAACAACACGTATGTGCACTCACACCTGGGCAAAACTTCATCTGCAAGCATTTCTCATGAAGCCACCCTATTAGTAAGTTTCAATAACTTGCTTTTCTCAAGTCATCGTCTACCATTTTCTTTGTTCTCTAAGTCAGCTATCCATCTGCCTAATCAAACTGTTCATTGAACGGAACAACAAAGAGATGTTTCATGAATATTTATTTATTTAAACATGTTTTTACTCTGAAATAAATAAAATTATTTATTTCAGTGTTTAAGAAATATAAACACAGTTGTAAGTAGAACAAATGAAATAAGAAGGAGGAAAAACATAGAAATGCTTGCTCACAGATGTGAGCCTGTTCCACCTTGACTAAAGGTCAGAGAGTCTGAGCTTATTTTTGCCCTTTCAAAAATTTTGAAATTTTTTCAAAATGTTTTCAAAGTTATTGACAACAGGTGTCACTACAAACAAGAGATCCTGAAAGATGTGGTCAATCAATATTTTGAGCATAGAGGTAGATTCACTCCACCTAGCTATTCCTGCTCCTTCAAAGGAGATTGGCAGGAGGTTCCAGGTAGTATCTGCCTGCAGGATACTTAGTCAATTCCTTACATCATGTTAATGAAGTCTGTGGCCTCCCCCTCCCATTTTGGAATGAAGTAGATACACATGTGGAAAATAAATGTGGACCATTCAGTAGTCACCAAATTTCCCTCCTGATGTTGTTCTGCGTTTCTGTTTCTTTTTTTTTTTCTCATATAGCCATTCCTTTTGCTTACTAATTCCAATCTTTAAACTCCTACAGTGGAACATGTGAATCTCGTAGAGGTTGGATCCCGACTGATGTCATCCCAATGTGGTGCGTACAACATTTGTTTAATGGAATGAGTTTGAGAGAAAGGAAAAATTGGCATCAATGGCCAAACAGTTCAGGGACTAACAGTAGAAAAGTATAACTATTTCTTTATGCTTTACTTGACACAGGAAGGAAGAATAAGTTACTGGAGATATATGATCTGCACTGTGTTTACCAAGCACTAGTGTGGCACTGTATGTATACTGGATGCAAAGGATTTTAGCCTTAGAAAGAGGGTATTGCTTTAGATAAAAGAAGAGAGCTGAAATTCTTTAAGATGATGCTTCAACACTGACAGTAGAAAAACAGTAGCAGCAGCACACGAGGATGAGTGGGCAGCAATAATCTGTAGTGGGATTAGCACTATTTGCTAACTTTTTTCAACAGCACAGTGGTCTGCAGTCAATGGGTGTGGGGGAATAAGGGCTATTAGAAGGAGAAGTCCATTAGAATGCAGAGGTCAAAAGTCAAATGGGGGAAAGACTTGAGATCATCAATAGGAAGACACTTAACACAGCTCAAGCAGTCTCTCCTGATCTCAGTTAAGAGTAATGTGGTTAGAGAAAGGTTGTTGAGTCAGAAGTGTAAGGCTGGTTCATGGGACAGGGACTTTTCAAATTCAAGATAGTGGCTGAATGATGGCGTAAGGTGAAGAGTACGATGGTCTGTTAGATGTGAAAATTTCAAAGTTCAAAACTGATAATATTGATTAGTGACCCATAGTGAGCAAAAGAGTAAGCTCTTATTGATCCAGATGGTTGAAGAATGAGATAGCTGATTAAACAAAAATGCTGACTTAGAATTGATGTCACACATGTGTGTGTGTACTTATGTGTGTCTGTATATATAACTAAGTACATGATATTTTTCCGTATGAATTATGGTTTACTCCTTTCATAGTGATAGCTAAATCATTAGACATCTCTTAAGTTATTTCAATATTAGCTTAAGTAATTCGAAATAGCTACATGCATTTTTTATACTTATAATTCTGTATCTGATGATGCTCATGCCATCCTTCTTCAACATTGATCTACCTGTATATGTGTACATCTTATTCTTTGTATAATGTTCTAAGTAATATTTCATAGTCCCTAGTGTATAAACTTTGTTTTAACATACCATTGCATGGAGCTATGTGGACTACTTCTGTATTCATCCAATTGAATATTCCCTATAAATAAATCCAAAACAAAATGTACATAAGTCTGTTGCAGTTCTAGTGGGCTGAAAGGTCTTAGATGACCACATTAACTAAGGGAAAAAGGTAGACAAGTAAAAATAGTAAATCCTCTTAGCATAATGGTAGTTACACAAACTTGCTTAAAAATCATCAAATTGCAAAGCACAGAATCTATTTCTTTGTCTTCTAGCATCATGCCATTTTATATGATATTTCATATACATTTTTTGGCATATGAAGCAAGTTGCCATGTTTTACAAGAGAATACTGCATATAATTCAAGCTTCATTAAGGAGGCATACTCTTCTTTGGATGATTCAGAAGGACCTTACTAATAATCATTATCAAAGATAATCCTTCCAGGCAGAGAGATTAAAGACAATTTATTTTAACCTTTACTAGTCAATCTACAACCATGTAGTTCATTCTGACATCGAACTCCAGATACCTATTTTTAAAGCAAATGAATCATGATCATTACATGAGGCAGAAAAGAAAAGAAACAACATCAATTACTCCTCCTCTCTCATTACAGTGAACAAGGTATTCTTGCGCTTTCTCACACCAAATCTTATCCAAAAAACTACAGTACTTTCTGCTAGATCGCAAGTGTATTGCTGCCCAATGTCTAAGACTAAAGTACTGTTTTAGTATTGATGAGGTTCAGTTTTAGTGTGTTTACCGCTTCAAGAGAGCAATATATTGTAAAGACCCTAGCCTAAAATAAGACATAAATGTATTTCCAATTTATAGGGCAGCATTTCATACATGTCTGTGGGGTTAGTTCTGTCATCTTTAATATATGGACTACAAGATTTTTCCTGTCTTTTCCAAGTCTAAGTTAGACAATATAAAGAGAGAGCTTAGGGCACACATTATGACAGAGACAAAGAAAAAATCTGGTAACAGCAAAGGTTGTATCCATTAATATCTTGACAGCCTGAAATTAGCACCTGGCTACAATTATCCATAAAAAGGCATCTGAAATATAGTCTTTAATGGAATAACCACATATAAACCCCTGGAGGTCACTGCAAGAGTTAGCAAAGTTATTTTTCCTCACTACTGCTATTTTATTTTTATTACAGTAGAACTTTGTGCCATTTATTTCTATTAAAAAATGTTCTACAAAAAGGTAAAAATTATTTTATTGGTCTTTGAAGCCAAACATATATAAACTGATATAGGTTCACTTTTTTATTTCCACTTATGAGAAATAAATACAAAATAAAATAAATCCTATGCTCAAAGCACTCTGAATCATGAAAATAATCTATATGTCATTCACAGATATTAATGACACACTTCACTGACTATATCCAAACTCTAAACATAGTTGACATATGATGTGGGAGTGTCATATACCAATCTGTTGATTTCATTGGTTAAGGAAACTGCCTAGGCCCCTTGATAGGCCAACCCTTAGGTGGGTGGAGTAAACAGAACAGAAGGCTGGGAGAAAGAAGCTCAGTCAGTGAGTCGCCATGGTTCTCCCACTCCAGGCAGATGCAGGTTAAGATCATTCTTGGTAAGCCAGCTCGTGGGCTACAGCAGATTATTAGAAATGGGCTAGTCCAGGTGCGAGAGTTAGCCAAGAAAAGGCTAGATATAATGGGCCAAGCGGTGTTTAAAAGAATACAGTTTCCGTGTAATTATTTCGGGTAAAGCTAGCCGTGGGGACGGCCGGGTGCCGGGGACACAGCCCTGCCACTCTTTCTTCAACAGACATACTATATCTTGTATTTTATTTATTATTTATTTATTTATTTAGAAACAGGTTTGTCCTATGCATCCCCGGCAAACCCTGAACTTGATGTCCTCCTCTTTCAGCCTGCTGAGTGGTCGGATTACTGGTCTGTGCCACCATTACTGGCTTTTGTGTTTGGATACTAGTATTGCAGGACTGATGACCAACCTGTGATGCTGCAGGAAAATGATGCAAATCTTCAGAGTTGAGACAGGGTGTAGGAGAAGTGGGTCATTGGTTGTGTACCCTTGACAACAGAACCAGGATGGAAACTGAGGTATTCCAAGCCTTTCTGTTTTTCAAAGTATCTATTTTCTCCAAACCACCATTCTCTGTCACCCCCCCCCCGCAGAAGGTAATACTCTTAGTGACTTTCTATTTTAAGGCTTATTTTTGTTTTATTCTTACATGTAGAAGACATGGTCCATAAAAATGTCAGTGATAAAAATATGCGATTTGTTCAGAATTAGTTATAATGTTTTTCATGGTTCAGGGTCAATGGTACAGAGAATACAAACACTTGGATAAAGAGCGTAAAAACAGGGACTTTTAACACATTGTTTATGAATAACCAACAAATCTGTGACAAAGTAAAGGAGATTAGTTTTATTCTCATGGAACAAAGGGCAGGGCTATTGTATACAATAACATGTTAGAGTCATACAACACTGTTATGGTACAAATAGCTAGGAATCATTGTTTTAGCTTTTCTTCTACAGAAAATAACCTTGAAAATAAAGTGTAATAGGCCTTATTAAATTTAGGTATTGTTATAAGACATTATTCCTGGAGAGATGTGGATAAATGTCTACTTACTTCCAAAGAGAACCAACAACAAACCAAAATAAAGATATCCTTAAAGTTCAACTTGGTAAGCAAGAGAGTTTTATTGGGAGTTATGTACAGAAGGAAGGATGAGTTAAAGACAGCTGCATCACGAAAAGTCCATGTCAGAATGGTTGATAGCTCATTAAAACTCAAATGCTATGGCTTACCGCATAACTCATAGGTAGGTTGGCAGGTCAGAAAATGTCTCTTAGAGTCAGGTCAGTTGGTCTGAGCCTCTGCCCAGCATGTTGATGATGATTGCTGTTTCTAAGCAGCTTGGTTAAACAGACAGTGTCGCTTAGGAGTCCTTATTTCTTGTATAAACTTCAACAGGCTGAAGACTAGCTAGTACATTTGCTCAGTTTCAGGGACTTCCTGAACATTTAAAGCTATTTCAATACTGAATTTTACCAAACTTTTCTGTAGAATACCCTGAACTTTCCAGTACCTTCCTACAGGATAGAATATTTCTCCTCCTTTTAGTACTCCCTTGAGCCTTAAGAAGCTTCCTTATAGACATAAAGGGAAATCTCGTACCAGAAGGCATTTTTTTTAATGTGTCAGACATCTTATCTTCAAGCATGTATTGAGAGGTCACTATGTATGAAATGTTATTTGACGTTTACTGGAAATGGGATACTGACACTAGTTGTTTTCCTTCCAGGGACTCCCAGAAGTGGTGGGAAAGACAGGATCAGGATCCAGTCCTACTATATTATGATAAACATGTAACCTGTGAGGATGTAAATAACAAAGGGAAGACGAAATGATTTTAAAATTCAATAAAAAAGAACACTAAGTTTATTTGAGGACATTGTAAGAAGTCTGAAGAGGAAAAATCATTTAGAAAATTTTGTATCTACTAGAGTAAGAATTCATTTTTGTTGTGCAGATCATGTTAATGACTAGATATATACAAGGGAGGAAAATGAGCAGTACAAAGATACAGATTGGATTGCAGGCCAAAGATTTGGCAAGAAAATGTGAATGCTTTTGTGATGTTTAATTTTAGGTCACTTGACTGACTAATGTGATGACATATAATATCTGAATGTATTTTTGATGAGGTTTCTTGGGTAGTAAAACATTTGAGATTAGTAAAAGACATACCCTCACTAGCATGGTTAGGTATCACCTAATTGTATGTGGCCCTAAAATAAATAAAATTTAGTCCTTCTACTCTGGAGCTGGGATATAAGTTTCCTACTACCCTTGGTTTCCATAAATACTAGGTCCTGGTATTCCATATCAAGGGCCACATTAGCTTCTGTTGCTCTGTAACCCTATCACAGATTCCGGCTTGTCCTGGGAGTTCCACCATCAGCTCTTCTGGTTCTCAAGTATATGAGATCAGACTGATTACACAATGGATTTCTTTAGATCTCTAGCTTCCAGATAGCAGATGGTAGGAGTATTTGGCCCACTTCCATAGTAATCTGTCCATTTCTCATAATACAATATTCACCCATGTGTGCTGCCCTGTCCCTGGAGAGATTTCTGGCTGATTCAATTGGGAAAGTGATAAGTTTCCGATTTTCATAAAGTTAGATAGAATGGGTTAATGAGAAAGGAGAGCTTCTCTGGTAGAAGAATGCAAAATTGTTAGTTGCCAGTGGTGGCTGATGGGTAGTCCATCTGTACACGGAAGAATGTAAAGCAGTATAAACAAGGTAGAAGGTTAGCCTACTGAAAAAAGTGGGCGGCACAGACAGGGCAGTGAAAGAGCTGGTGAAGTATTCTAAACATGGAGTGGTCAAAGTCTACAATTCATTCTTGGTAGTCAGTTGAGAACTGAGTAAATCTGAGACACATTGTGGAAGAAATAAAAGACTAAACACAGTGACAGACTCCTCATGAATTCCAAAATAGATAGTGTCAAGGATTACTTTTCTCTTTGTGCTCATTATACTTTCATGCCATTGTAGTCTATTAATTCTTTATGACCTGCCATTTAAGTAACAAGTGAGCATAATTTAAAAACTTAAGAGAAAATGTGACTATCTTTCTGAAAAGTACAATAAGATGAAATCTGTTAAAAGTACACTGTGCATAGTAAGTGCTCAATAATGGTCATGAGGAAATGAAATTTTAAGTCAACAATGTAAATTATGGTTTTAGAAATTGGTTTTTGGATCTTGAGCTGTGTATATAAAAAGTGAACTTGGGAGCAAAGTGATGGAGATTTTAAGTCTTTGCAGATGAATGTCATTGGACACTGCTTCAGAATTTTAAGAAAAGAAAGGGATGCACATTATCTGCAAAGTAATGTATTGACATACAAATGGAAAGTCCCCATCTAATTTTTGTAGCAGAGAGAAAACACTAGAGCAGAAAACTCAAGGACTGAATGTGCTGGAGTTTATTCCAGAAAAGACAAAGAAGGAAATGTGCTATTTGGTGACAAGAAACAGAGACATTGTGTCTCTGCCAAACTTTTGTACACAATACTTTTGTATTGTTTCAATATATACAAAAGGTAAGAATAAAAATATTTTGGGGTCAGCTGGGCAGTGGTGGTACATACGTTTAATCCCAGCACTTGGGAGGCAGAGGCAGGCAGATCTCTGTGAGTTCAAGGCCAGACTGGTCTACAAGAGGAGTTCCAGGACAGGCTCCAAAGCTACAGAGAAACCATGTCTCAAAAACACCAAAATAAAATAAAATACTTTTGGGTCATTACAACTCTAGATGATGGAAAATTAATTAGTACTGCGTAAGATGTGAAGTTATTGAGTTAGTGTAGCTCTTTGGATCTGAGTTCTACTCTCATAAAACATGTGAAAAAAGGAAAGGCAGGAAAGATGCAAGAAAGAAAAGGAAGGAAGGAAGGAAGGAAGGAAGGAAGGAAGGAAGGAAGGAAGGAAGGAAGGAAGGAAGGAAGGAAGATCGTGCTTATAATCCCATTGCTGGATAAAAAGATAAGCAAATCAGCCCTCTCCTGCCTTGTGGGTTCCAGGCCATTGAATGAGGAAGAGAGATTGAACAAAAGGAAGAATACTCCAGGTTATTTTTTGTCCTTCATACTCATGAGTATATGTGTGTATAACTCCCACCTAGATACACACATTCACATGTAAACAAAATACCTTTACCTCCTTAAGGAAGGCTTTTATAATGTGGTTTGTAATACCATATGAGGAATGAGCTTGTAATGGATAGGCGCAACAGTATTGTGCATCCAGAACAGACTGTGGTTCCATGATGGTTGATAGTTTTCAATTTGCAAAGGTATTTTGGGACAATTATTGTCATGGTTGATTTTTGTGTTTGTTGTTTTGTTTGTTTGTTCCTCAACTTAGTGCTAACTAAATTTGATGAGAGGGAACCTCAACAGAGAAAATGCCTCCATTATATTGGCCTGTAGGCAAGCCTAGGGACATTTCTTTGATTAATGATAGGCATGGGAGGACACAGAACACTGTGGGCAGTACCACCCTTAGGCAGGTAGTCCTGGTGTATAAGAAAATAGGCTGAGCCATAAGGAGAAGGCCAGTAATCAGTGCTCCTTCATGATTCTGCCTAGATGCTGCATCTTGGTCCCTGCCTTCAGTTCTCTCAGTGATTGATGGGTTGTGAACTGTAGGGTGAATTGAATCTTTACCTCTCTAAGTTTCTCTTGCTCATAGTGTTTATTACAATGCATGCATGTGAGAACACACCCACACACACATACACTTACAAAAAAGTCCAAAAGTCAAAGCACTTAAAAAAGCAATAAAGAACAAACTAATAGATACTAAATAATTTATTAATTTGGCATATTAAAATATTACTAACTTTCCCACAAGCAAAACACTTATATATTGTACATTGTATAAGGGAAAAATCTTGGAATAATTCTGAAACATACAACATTGCTGCTAGATAAATTCTTGGTAACCTAGATCAACTTGAAGATTTTAATTATGATGTTTATATTTACCCTGAAATGAAAAACAGAGAACATCTCCAAAGTATTTGTCTTGCTATGAACTCATTAATTTTTCTCAGTCTAGGTTGAGTTGAGCACGATCTTGGTGATCTTCCCAAGTTTTTATGGATGAATTAACTTCTACCAAAACTCCCAGAGATACATTACTAACTCTAATCTGGTTTCATTTTCTTCCAGTGGTAATACATTGTCCATATTTGTGTGTGCTTGTATGTGTGTATAGGTGGGCTTGTAGGCTAGAGGCCAATCACATATATTCCTCAAATGTTCTCCAATTTATTTTTTGAGATCAGGTCTCTTACTGAATCCGATGATCCCCAATTTTGTTATTGCTGCCTGGCCAGCAAGCCCCAGGCAGCCTCCTGTCTCCACCTCACTAAAACTTGGATTAAGAAGCATGACACTGTACTAGTGTGTGAATACTCTGGACCTGAACTCAAGTTTTCATGTTTCCATGGCAAACAGTTTACCAGCTGAGATATCTCCCTACATGTGAAGAGCATAGTAAAAAAATGCCTCTTAAACATGTAAAAATAGCTTCATTAGAAACCACAACCAGGCTGCTTCTGATAACCAGAACCCACTGACATCACTTACTCAAGATAACCAGACACACATGACTAGTAATCCACAGTGCCCAATTTACAGACAAAAGAATAAATCAACAGCAATGCATTGCTTTGCACATTTTTAGGACTGCTGGAGACTCTGAAGAAAAGCCACCTTGATCTGCCCTACCTATGGCTTGAGAGACTCCTGAGGCATTTTAACCCTTGAACTGGAGATGAACTATCATAAAGGACTGGGTTCAACTTTCCCCTAAAACACATTGCACAGGAGAGCTGTCTTGGAGAGATAGGATTAGGACCGTACTTAGGAACTCAAAGTGTGAACCTTGTGTCATGATCCTCAGCATCATAAAATACAAGTTTCGTTATACCAACTTCATGCACCTATTTTCTTATTAGAGACAGTAGCCTCTGTCTATTTCTCTCTCTCTTTCTCTTTCTCTCTCTCTCTCTCTCTCTCTCTCTCTCTCTCTCTCTCTCTTTCTCTCTTTTACTTTCTATTTATTTATTTATTTTCTCTTTTAAGATAATTTGCATAAACATTATACTATGTCCTTGTCTTTCTTGGTAAGTATAAAGAATTTTCATTTAGTATTTATGGAATATGTGCACTTAACTTTGAATGTTCCTTGTTCCTTTGATATTAGAGGGTCACAAAAATTAAATTTAGGCTTCTCATGTCTTTTTAATCTCCCTCTCAAATACTAAATTCAAGGCATAAAGTGAAATATCAAGATAATTTAGGGTTTAATCTGTTTTTAGTGAAAATATCTTTTAATCTCCAAAGTACCCCTAAATTTAATGTGACAATACCCATTTTGCAGACAAAAGTGTTCAGGCTATGGGAGGTTAAGGAACTTGGCAAAAACTACAAAATGTCAGAGCTGTAATCCATTGAATGTATTTTTAGACTTTTTGGGGAATTTTATGACTACAAAAGCACTATTGTATTATTTTGTTTTAAAATTGGCATTCAATTCCTTTAAATGCCTTTGGTTTTAACTATGAATATTAGTTTGTATATCTTAATGTGTTTTCATAAATGTAGAATTATTGTTTTTTGAGAAAGAGTTTTGCTCCATAGTTGTCCTGCACTTCACAGAAAAACCCCATCCCCACTCTTCAAGGGTTGGGGTTACAGGTATAAACCATAATTCTTGACAGTAAATTTTGTAATTACTTTGTAAGAGTAATTCTTACAACTTCATTGAATTCTAACTTATTAAATTCCAAGAAATAAACCTATAAAAATTTTTTAATATTCAAAATTGATCTATACTGTCATCCAATTTACTATGTCTTACTAAATGAGAAATGTAGGAATCTGTTGTATGTTGGCTTTACAAAACATCCAAGATAAACAACATCAAGGAAGAAAAATTTATTTTGACTCATGTTCTCAGAGACTTATACCATGCTGGCTTTTCCTGCTGCCTTCATTTCTGACACAAGGCAGAACATCTTGACGGGAGCATTCAACAGAGAAAGCTCTTCATCTCAACCCAGCCAGGCAGCAGATAGACAGAGGGAAAGGGCATGAGTCCCGTAGTCCCTTCCAAAGGACATCCTGGCTGACATCACTCTCTCCCAGGTGGCCTCTCTCCTAAAGATTTCACCACTTTCCAGGGCATTACTTGCTGCAGACCAAGACTGTAATACATAGATTTTTAGGAGGTTCCTCCAAACCAAGGACTCAAGTCTACAATAAAAGTACTTTATATGGAGCAATAGCAAGGAAATGATATTTTGAATGTCAAGCAATTGATATTTTCTGCCATTTTCTTCCACGAGTTCCTGACACAATGGACTCAAAACAAACTGCTGTGTGTTTTGTGCCATTTTGAGTTGAATGTTCGCATTTTTGCTTCAACTTCGTACTCTTATCTTCAAAGGTACACGTGGCGAAGCTATACTTTCTAGTCATCATTGACACAATCCCCTCATTGTAAAATACACTAAATTGTGTTTGGATGTTATCTCTTCATCAAAAGTAGCTAACTAATATCATAATCATGGCTTAATATTTTTAGGGTCCATTTTTCTTCTACTTGCATTTCAGAATCAGAAATGTTATCTTGGTTATATAGGATCACATCTTATAGAAACAGGAAACCGGACATTTGTCTTCTAAACATTAGACTTGCAAAATGGCAAACACACACACACATACACACACACACACACACACACACACACACACACACACACACAGATTATAATAGTAAAATTTCATTAAATACATTCTGGTAAAATCAGTTTAAGGAGTCTCCTGACACTTCAATAACTCAATCATTTACCCATATTTTGCTTCCATTTCATAAAGTATTAATTTTAACTCTAAATTTCTTGTTTTGCTAGCTAGAATGTTAAAGACATGACTTATTCTTGTTTTAAAATAGTTTTCTTGTCTCTGGTTTTCCACTTTAGTAAAACCAATAAAGTTATACGCAATCTGCTGATAATAGATAATAGTTCGAATTCCCACTTGTAACAGTAAGATGCATATACCAATTAACATGAGTTCTTTATTTTTAATGAACTGATAACACAGTTGCCTTCCAGAGACAATTAACTGGCTATTTCGGTGGCATTTCTTAATAAAATTTCATATATTTATTAAACCAAATATTTTATGGATTTTCAACAATAATTTTTACTTTTAATCTTTACTGAAATTTACCATATATCCCAAATTCTCAGGAATTAAGTCACTTAATCAAGAAAGCAAGATTTCTATGCATTTTAATTGGAATTTGAATACAAATATTTTAATCAATGCCATGTGGAAAGAGTGTAATAGTCAGCAACTTCTCTGGTGAGGTAAAAACTAGATGTAACTTTCCCATAGATTTTTCAAGAAGAAACTTTTAAGTTTTTGGATGAATAAGTGGTTCCAACTTAATAACCTTCAAAACATGTCACCACTCCCGTAAAATACACCTGCAGTTGTCAGACGCCTGTTGGTTAATTTCCTTTGCTGGATAGGCTTGATCCCATTTTCATTGCTTTCCTGCTGACAAAAACCTGCTCATGTCAAATCATATCCATATATTAGAGTGCTTTCTAGTTTCCTTATAATTCATCTGTTTTTTTAATGATGCCAATGCCCAGGATAGAACAGTTGCCTGCAAAATAGGAAATCAATTTAAAAACAATACAAGAAAGATTTGTACATAATTATAAAACTCAATACCACAGTGAGTTTTTTTGTAGAAAGATGGATGCACTACTCTCCTGAAGCCAGCGCTTTGGACTATCAGCATTAGAACAGTGAGGGAAAGATGCTTTCCTGAATAGAATGATGGTCGTATCTATGTTGTGTGTCTCACCACATTTTTCTTTGTAATCATGACAATTATTGGAGTTTATTCAAAGATGCATTGTGTTTGGTCCTGGATTTCAATAAGAGTCCTGAGTAAGAGCTACTCTCAGGGAGTTCTGGAAACACTGCTCTGCAGGGCCACAAACATAGTTTTCAACTCAGAAGACATCTGCATTATGGAGAACAATGTGTCTTTAGGAACTGTAATTTTTTTAGACACCATTTTTTTTCTAAATAAAACTTATAAGTAAGAGTATCATATTGCTACTTCACGGTAGCTACTCCTAAAAACTTCACATCTCAAAAACTTCACATCTCACTGAATTTTTTGCACAGCGGAAATGGCACACCTGATGCTGTGGAGCTTCAGTTTGGGCTTTGTACTTTCACTACTAATGATATTTTTGTCCAAATATCGATAACAAAAAAAAAACTATGACAGATTGAAAATTGAAAACAGTTGGGTTTTTATCTTCTTTCACAATTCAGGTGCCTTTTCGCCTGTGTTTTGTCCTTCCTCATGTAGCTTTTTATTAATATTTGATTAATTATTAATGTACTAAATTATTGTGTTTGAGAGATAGAATCAGCTAGGTAACCCAGAATGTCCTTGAACTTAAAACAGTCATTGTGCTTCTGCATGTTGGAAATACAGGTGAGTGGTAGTAGGCAGTTTAAGGTATTTTTAATCAAAAAATGTAGTAGTGTAAGTTTATTTCGTACGAAGTGATACTTACAATGTGTAATGCTTCAGTCAAAATAATTAACACACCCAACTACTGATTTCTCTATACTTTTTATGGCAAGGCATTTCAAACTATCTCTAAGTTATCTCGAGTTACTCAACCTGTTCATATTGACTCTAAAACTCTGCTGGTATGTGAGGTATGGAGAAGGAATTGGAGTTGTTGTCCAAAGAGAAATAGAATTTGTGACTAATCTGTCATTCCTAGCTTGAAGGCTGAAAATAATTTGTGGAATATAAAGAATATCTGGAATAAAAGCAGGAGCAGGGAGAGAAATGAAGAGAAAAAGAAGCAAGGAAAGGAGGTAGGAGAAAATGAAGAAAGACGGGACATTAAGAAGAGAAAGACAATAGTAAGGGATGAATGGAAGGGTAGGAGGAAGGAAGGAATGACCCAAACAGCACTCAGCAGCACAGGTGTGGTTGTACTAGATGAATTTATGTTCTCAACTTCAGTCTTAAGGAGACCAGAGTTTGTAACAAAGTGATATGACATAAACCCATAGTAAAAATTAGATTGTCCCCATAAACATTGCTTCTCTTTTCTTTTACTGCCTGAATGTGTGTGTGTAGTAGGAACAAAAGAGCATTTAATTTTTAGAAAATTAAAAACATTATGAAATTTTTAAGCTTGAGGTGAACCAGGAAGGCAAATTCCAAGATGAAAATCATCTTCGGTGGTTCATCTGGGCATAGCCTTCCTTTTCTTCTCCCTTCCTCCTTTCTCTCTTTTTCCATCTCTGCTTTCTTCACTAGTGGCATGGTATGATACACATGAGCTTCTGTTTTTATGATGATTTTGATTAAACCATAATTCTAATTGCTTAAACTCTCAAGTATTTTCTGTTTTTACTGACACTGATGGATTTTAAAGATAATGCATGTTGTAAGAGGGACATGATTTTCAATGCAAAAACTTAAACAGTCAAGCTAAAGAGACCTTTGAAAGACATCCCTGTAAAATAATCTCCAGGGTACCCCTCTCATTATGTAGAGAAGAATACACTTTGCATTTTTACAAGATAGAGATTGGAGCTTCTTCATTCAACTGCATTGCCTAGGAATAACGTAGTATAATGCAATTGGTGGAGTAACACTGAAACCAACTTTATAATGAGTTTGCCTCCTGGGATAATTTATTTAGTTTCGGTGAGGAATCAGTCATCTACATACATATTTTCTCTACATAATGCAATTTTCTGTACATAATAGGAAAATGTTATAATGATTTATTCTGCTCAATAGACTCAAAATGCACTAAATATATTACAGTGCATAATTACAGACTTAGTTTTCAGACTTTGCTAAAAAGTATAGATTAATAAGATTTTAACACACATGTATTATACTTTAAAAGTCAACATACTTATTTATAATATTTACTATACGATACATATAGGAAAATAAAAAAAATTCTCTCAGGAGACTGAAACTTTTAAAAGTTTCTCTTTTCTCTCTTACGAAAATTACTAAAGTGACTCTTTTAGGAAAGCCATCTTTCTAGAGTTTTATAGTATCTGTGAAATCTGAACTCTTTTTCTGATTCCAACAGAAAAGAAGATAGACAATATTGGTTCAAGTAGTACTATATATGTTCTGGTCTTAGACAGGCATTCTGCAAGATTAGCAATATCTTGATTAGTATTGATTTTATATAATTTTATTCTATTAGCTTACAAAGAATTAGGTTTCACTGAGAATATTTTTCAAACCAAATTTTTTCATTGATTGTTTCTTCCCCCTCTCTCTTATCACTCTCTATGAACCCACCTACCACCTAGTGTACCAGGCTTTCTTTTATGTCACCAACCAGCTCCCAAATCATTATACAGAAACTTCTTATTAGTTGTGAATGCTCGGTATTATCTTATGCTTGCTCCACTAACTTTTATAACTTGTCCTTTTTCTCTTCATCCTTTTGCTTGAATATTTTACTTTTCTTTCCTTCTGTATATCTTACTTTCACTGTTTCTTGTGCCTGTCTGACTGGCTTCTGGACCAGGGTGTGTCCCTGTCTTTCTTACTTGTTCTTTCTATTCCTCTTCTCTCTCCAGCCTAGATTTTTCCTCTTACAGTCAGCCTCACCTGTTACTCTCCTGCCTAACTATTCGTCATTCAGCTTTTTATTAGACCAATTAGGTGCCTTAGGCAGGCAAGGTGAAGCAAATGTAGCACATCTTTACATAGTTAACAAATTTGCAGCATGAACAAATGCAACAGGTCTTTGCCCAGTTAAATATTCTACAACACCCTAGTCTATAGTTTATACGTTTTCTGACATCTTATAACTTCATGGTTACTCCATCTTGCCTTGGAGAAATGCTAACTGTTATTTTGCTGTAGATCAGTGGTTTTCAACCTGTGGATCATGACCCCTTCGGGGTTCTCATATTTAGATATTCTTCATATCAGATGTTTACATTATAATTAATAACAGTAGCAAAATTATAATTATGATGCAGCAATGAAATAATTTCATGGTTGGGAGTCACTACAATATGAGGAACTGGAATAATAAGGTCACAGCATTATAAAGGTTGAGAACTACTATTCTATAAAAAGAGATGGGAATTTTGAATCTCCTTTTTTCCCTATTTTTTTCTTATCACATTTAACTTTTTCTCATAATCCTTCTGCTCTTTTCAGACTCTCTAGTTTCCTGTCATAGCATCCCTTTGAGTTTCAGAATCTTGTCCCCTCTCACAACTCCTTATCTATATACATACAAACAAAAAGTTGAGCTCTGCATATGAGAAGGAAAATGAGATATTTGTCTTTCTCAAACTGGGTCACCATGTTTCACATAGCATCTCCAATTCCACTCCATTTTTTGACGTCACCGTGCTTAACATAGTAATTGCCAGTCCCACTCCTTTTCTTGCAAATTTCATAATTTCATATTTTTTATCTTTATTTTATTTTTTTATTGAGAAAAGGAAAAAAAAACAAGTTTCCGCCTCCTCCCAGCCT
>NC_022032.1:16692539-16697169 GCF_000317375.1 Microtus ochrogaster | reverse complement strand
GAGAGACATCTAGGGTCATTCCATGTCTTTGCTATTGTGAGTAGCACAACAATAAACATGAGTTTCAGTATCTAGCAGTTTTGGGGTATATGTTCAAGAGTGATATAGTTGGATCACATACTACAGCAAAGGGCCTCATTTCCCTTGTCTAGTTGTGAATATCTTCAGCATGAATATTCTATTTTATATTCCAGCTTCATACTTACCATGGCAGAACAGAGTTGCTAAGAAATTCTGATGATAAATATAAGCATTGACTATATTTTAAATCACACCAATATGTTGGAAACTGTAAAAAGTTCTGGAAAAATGCCAAAACATTATTACAGAATTTTTTGCATTCATATACTGAAAAACTAATGGTGAACTACTTTAGGACGGGCAGAATATAAGATGTTGGAAAGAAAATTAATCAAAAATAAAAGTATGAAAACAAAACCTATATGGGAGCCTATAATCTTGCTTCCAATAATTACAGTGGATAGTAGAACACATGTGGCATGAAATAATGGAAAGATATTGGGGTTATAGATTTTTTTAAGCTGGGATCTTGGTAGGGGCTGAGTGATTGGAAGACATATGGTGTGGTTTAGCCAAAATAAGGATTATAAATATGCTTTATGAAAAACCGTTAATTTGCAAGCTAATTAAAAATAATTTTAAAAAGACCCTTAAACTGATGTACTATACATAGGTAATTAGTGATATTTCCATAACATATAAGTTACCATATGAAAAATATCTGTACCAATCACTGGCTGCCTCCCTACCAGTTATTGGTCCAGAAGGTGCCAGAGGCATTGAAAATTACAGTCTTAGTTGGCCATGATAACTAGATTATTAGTACACATTGCTGAAAACAGAATTTAGAAAAATAAATCTTGAGATGAACAGGAAATATCTGACAGATTGTTTTCATAGTGTCAAAAACTTCTGTTGAGTCTTCTTGGAAGAAAGTCATCAATGTCTAGCAAGCTGTACCAAATGCTACAAGCTGAATGCTCAAATTCTGACATGCCAGGCAAAGCGTAATAAATGCTACGAAAATGGCATGGCTATTATAGTGTCACCAGCTACTTTATGCTTGTATTTGAGACCTTATTCACAGGAAGAAATTCATATTTGGTACTGTGAACCTATTTGATGGCATGTATCTGGTGATGTCGTGGGTCCCAGATAGAAACCTACTATTGATATTTGCATAATTGTTCATGTTACCATACTGCCTTTTAAGTATTTATTTATATCCATGGAATTGTGCTAACCACCAACATGGTCAGAGAAACTTCATTTTTTTTTGCAATGGTTAATGCAAAGTTTTATAATAGGCAAAGGTACTGATTATAAGTGAGTATTTGGGTTCATCCACAGGTGGGGTATCTATATCAGACTCTTTCTACTTAAGGCTAAAGAAATTTCATCAAAGAAATCCCCTGCTTTTATCTGAGGTGCTAATGACAGTTGATGGCTCCTAAAAGAGAGTCACTTTTTTGGAGGGGGCTGTGACAGCTACTAGGTTACTCAAGCCTCAGAGAATGTCCCTACATTCCTGTGCATATGAATAGAAGTAACTGTATTCAGTAGGTTATTAATATGTTTTAAAAAATGGGAATTGAAATTGGGATGTTGATATGTTGGCAGTCATAGAGAGAACTGAAAGGAGGTATAGAGGAATAGATGTGATTGAAATATATACATATATAAAAATTAAAAGAATAAATATAAATGTTATTTTTAAAAGTAACATATTGATTATAGGTTTCTTTTTTCCACATGAGATACAAATATTCATAAAAGGACACAAAATATTTCCAAGTCATCTAAGACCCATTTACTGTCCTTGGTTATATTCTCTGCAAAGCTCTGCAGACATCTAGAGTTACTACAAGACCTAAAGTTTTTACTGTTAATACTATTCCTGGCCTCCTTTGCACAGAGTCAGGTTTTGGAGATTAACCTCAGAGTGGGATAATTGGTCCCAGCCTCACTTTTATTCTGTTTACAAAAACGTTGTTTACGTCTTGATTTTGTTATACCATTTCCTATTTTGACAAAGAACATCGTAGTTTAAAAGCCGATTTAGATGCTATTTCATGAACTGAGAAATTAGCCTGTTGATGTGAATTAGTTCATTTATTCCTTATTAGGTACAGAATACAGAAGCAGTGAATTAAAATGTTGGGTATACCGAGGTAAAATAGTAGCAGAATTTTTAAAGCATTTACTTAAATTTCGGGTATAGTCAATGATTCCCAGATAAATTGTTTGTGTGTCTGTGTCTGTGCATCTTATTTTGTTTTTATTTAGTTCTTAATCTTTAGAGGCATCATTATCTATGTTAACAGATGGAAAAATTGAGAAAAAGATAGACTGAACAGAAAAGCCAAGTTATACTGAAAGTAATCATTACAGAACTTGTGTCCTTAGAACACATCTTTGTTGTGTAATATTTAATTTTTCATTAGTTTCCATGGGAGCAATTCTTCTGTAAAAAGAAATTACTAGGCTTCAAGACAACTTATGGGTATGTTTTAAAACTAAAATAAATATGAGTATTATATTCAAAGTTGTTATTGATTAAATAGTCAATCTTTTTGATTTACTTACTGGCTGACTTATTGAAATCCAAAACCTGTAAGACTTTTATGTTCTCTGAAAGTCACACTAATGGGAATCAGAAAACTAATAAAAATGTAATCAAATTATTTATAAATAGAAAAATGGTAAGTGGATGTCAGACAAAAGGTACTGAGAATGGCATCTTTTTAACAAAATAAAATATATTAATGGTATTTAAATATGTATTAAAAATGCAAGAAGAGAGTTCTCTTGCCAATAGCTTTTTATAATACTTTAAGGTATCCAATAATATAAGAGAAACTAGATTTTCAGAACATTTGAAAGCTAGCTCACTGATATGTTGAACTTATCATTTGTTATTGTTCTATATATGAATATATATGCATGGTTTGCATTATATATGTGTAATGTAATAACATAATTATGTAGTATGATATCCTACCAACATGAAATTTTATGTAATATTAGTACTAGGATTCTGGTATATGGCACAGTATATCAATGTCTATAATCTTTCAGTTTTCAGGGAATAGTGCAGAAGTCCTAGAAGAAAGGAAGCTAGGTATGATGGGACATACTTATAATACGAATATTAGTGAAGAAGAAGGAGGATTATGAATTTGAGACCATCTTGGAATACATAGAAAACATACATACCAAAAAACATGCAACATTTTTTTAAAAAGAAAAAGAAAAGGGAATTTGTAAATATTAAACTTTCAAGACATGCCCAAGTGCCTTTTTGTCTTCCTTGATTTTTTATGTCAATTAATCAACACAGAGAAAACACAGTTTAGTTAAATGAAAGTAACAGAAACTCAAAGCTGCCGAGCAGATAAAAAAAAAGTAGAAAGAAATGAAGCCACCTTCTATGACCAGACAAATAAAACCCATCGCAATTTTCTGTTCTTTAATTACCCTCCTTGTTAAGATATGTCAGTTTATTTTACTGTGAACCTTCTGGTGAGATTCTTGAAACTAGAATCATATGCAGTCCATTAGTCTTTATGTACATAGGAAAATACAAACCTGATTTTGGGGAGGTGTTACTCTTTTTTACCATCACTAGGTTATGTTTATTCAAACATGTCAGAAACACGATAGCTAAGAATCTGAAGATGGGAAAGGAAATGTCATATGGGAATTAAAAGGGTTGTCAAAGAAAGCAGAGTCTCAGTTCTGTTTTTACTTAAGAATTGCAATTTTTAAACAAAGAGGAAGAAACTGAGCATTCAAAAGGAGAGAAAGTGGGGCTACTAAAGTTGAGTGTGGGGCCTGGATTACGCATAGTGTATTTGGGAAAAAGTTGGGACACTATCAAATGCACAAGTTCATAGGAAATTTTACATAAAAGTTAAAGTGTAACTGATTTGTTAAAGTGAATACATTGGAAAAGACAAAAAGCATGCTGCTGAGAATGTGTAGAAAAAGGATCTCTTATACATTTCTGGTGGAAGTTTAGATTCTCATTACTATGGAAAGAAATTTTTAACTGATTTTATTGAGCTATACATTTTTCTCTGCTCTCCTCCCTTCCTCTCCCCTCCCCTTCAACCCTCTCCCAAGGTCCCCATGCTCCAATTTACTCAGGAAATCTTGTTTTATTTCTACTTCCCATGTAAATTAGATCCATGTAAGTCTCTCATAGGGTCTTCATTGTTGTCTAGGTTCTCTGGGATTGTGAATTGTAGGCTCGTTTTCTTTGCTTTATGTCTAAAAGCCACTTATAAGAAAATACATTTGATGTTTGTCTTTCTGGGTCTGGGTTACTGATGAAGGAGGTCCTTCTATGTATTGCTTTCATTGGTAAATCAATAAAGAAACTGCTTTGGGCCTGGTGATAGGTCAGGATTTAGGTAGGAAGGGAGACAGAACTGAATGCTGGGAAGAAAGGCAGAGAGGCAGGACACCATGGAACTCCTGCCTGGGATGGACACTGGTTAGAATCTTGCCAGTAAGCCACATTTATGTGGCAATACACAGAGTAATGGAAATGGGTTAAATTAAGATGTAAGAATCCACACTGGAACACTGGACTGAGCTCCCAAAA
>NC_022032.1:16690664-16692044 GCF_000317375.1 Microtus ochrogaster | reverse complement strand
TTCAGGTGTAAGCTATCAGGGCAGCTGGGACATAAAGCAGGGCGGCTCCTCCTCCTGTTAAAGAGTGGCACCCAGCTAGCTGGGCAGGCAGAACAAAGGGCCCGCCCTCCCTTCAACAGGTTACCTCACTCAATATGACGTTTTCTAGCTCCATTTATTTGCCTGCAAATTTCAAGATGTCACTATTTTTTTTCTGCTGTGCAGTACTCTCTTGTGTAAATTTACCACATTTTCCTTATCCATTCTCTAGTCAAGGGACATTTAGGTTTTTTTCAGGTTCTAGCTATGACAAAAATTGCTGGTATGAACATATTTGAGTACATGTCCTTGTGGTATGATTGAGCATCTTTTGCCTATATACCCAAAAGTGGTATTGCTGGGTCTTGAGGAAGGTTGTTTCCTAATTTTCTGAGAAATCGCCATACTGATATCCAAAGGGTTTGTACTAGTTTGCACCCCAACCAGCGATGGAGTAGTGTTCTCTTTACCCTACTTTCTCTCCAGCATAAGTTGTCATCAGTGTTTTTTATCTTGGCCATTCTTACAGGTGTGAGATGGAATCTCAGAGTTTTTAGATTTTCATTTCTCTGATGACTAAGGATGTTGAGCATTTCTTTAAGTGTCTTTCAGCCATTTTAGATTCCTTTGTTGAGAGTTCTCTGTTGCGGTCTGTACTCCATTTATTATTGGATTATTTTGAGGTTTCACAATAAAAAGTGCCTCTAGAATAAGAACCAGCTCTTAGGTTATATCAAAGGGAGATTAAATCTTTAGCTCATCACGATACTTGCACTTCCAAATCATTTAAGGACTATTAACAGTTGCTAAAGTACAAATTCAAGCAAGTGCCCTCTGTGTGTAGATTTTTGGAGACATGTGGTATATTTACATGGTGGATTGTGAATCATCCTTAAAAAAATGACAAAGTCTCATTACTTACACCATCATATACACAGGAGGCACATATGTGCACACACATACACACAGGAATATTATGCCAAGTATGTTAATATTATGTTCACCAGACATAGTAATATACATACTACATATTATTGCTTTTTTGTGGAAACTGAAAAATAAGTTTTGTACAACAGGTTGAATACTGACCAATACCACCTGAGTAAAGCAAGGGTAAATAGAAAAAAATAGATAGCCAAAACAGAGTGGAGGAGTTACTCAGTTTTTCTTTAACAAAGAAAAAAAACTATAGATTCAAAAAAATCTATCTTTATTGGGCACTCACCAAGGCAAACTGGCCCAGGTCTGAAAAAGCCTGGGATAAAACTGGACTCGCTGAACATAGCAGACAATGAGGACTACTGAGAACTCAAGAACAATGGCACTGGGTTTTGATCCTACTGCACGTACTGGCTTGTGGGA
>NC_022032.1:16672832-16690227 GCF_000317375.1 Microtus ochrogaster | reverse complement strand
TTCTTCTCATGGTCTGTGTGTTAAATAGGAAAAATATTGAACACCAGCTCTACCTTTTATAAGAATGCCTCACTGCCATGAAAAGAAGGGAAAAAAAAGAGTCATGGAGATTACACGCTTTGCCACATTAAGAAGGAAAGTAATTTAGCCAGCCTCCCTGTGTTTTTTCTTCTCTGCCAGTATCTCATCATTGCAAATGGCTCACTTCCAGTTGGACAGTGGCCATTGAACTTATTTCAGAAATAAGACAAATCTAATATTTCACACATATTTGTTATTCGGTGAATCTAATACCTCATTCTGTCAAAATCTTATCTAGTAAAATGTCATAACAATCACCAGAAAGTTGAGGGAAAACGTAGAAAAAGAGAACCAAATCATTTCAAAATGTTTCTGGATGTGATAAAATATTCATGCAATACTCATGGTCCATGTAAATCACAGATCTAAAATGGCCCTAATGTATTATCTAGCTAGTCCTAAAGATGGTAAAACTCTGGGTATAATATTCTAGAACACTGCTACATCATCTCAGAGGTCCAGTCATTTTAGACACATCTACTAACTGACTTTCAATTAGCTGAAAATTAAATAATGCATTGAATAATATCACATAGGAATCATAGTTAACTCACAAATTTTTATGAGTATAAAGTATCTTATAGTTTATTGAAAAATTAGAGACAGTCCTGACTTCACACTACTCAAGTCTACAATAGAGAAAGAAGAGGACATAGTTTTGAAACCCATAAGGAAAGTTATTGGTACACTTATTTAACTTTTGAAAAACTCTATAATGAGTATAATAATTAGAAGAATTAATTATCCCTCCTGTTGAGATTTTCCCATTTTGTGTCCCCTCTGTCAGTTACCCTTCAAATCTACTCACAGAAAGATGACACCATACTATTAGACTTGATTTATACTAAGGTAAAAAGACCAAAATGAGATGGGGTCTAAATTCCATATAGGAAGGCAATATGTGAAACCAAATTGAAAAATCCACTTTGAAGTGCAATAATACAACCACTGTGGTGTAGACACTAGGATTTATAGGATAACAAAGACAAATATGTGGCATTTTTAATTTTTTTTTAAAAAATTTAACGTGTCCTAGCATAATTTTTTAAATGTTGCAAAACAAAATGTCTTTAATAAAGGTTTGTATTAAATTATTCCATCCATTACCAGGTAAGATTGAAGAAAGTAAACTAAAAGTTTATAGAAAGGAAAGAAAATAGACAGTTTTGGACAAATTCAATTAGACATGTATTAAAGAAGATCAGACAATCACAAGGTTGAAATAGAATGGAAGAAAAGAATAGAAAAAGCCTGATGTTAGTGCATGAAAAACTTAAGGCTGAAATAAATAATTTTATACACACATTCTAATTGGCCTTTAGGTTTGAGTAGTAATGATGCCATGAAATTTGCATATTATTATTCCAAAATCCTCCAGAAATCCCCTCAAAAGTATGTTGTTTACTAATGGAGTCTCTTTTGTTTGGGCAGACTCCTAAAGACACTGGTAGTCCTTGTTTACCCTGTACCTAAACTAACAAGAGAAGACAGAGAATCTGCAGTTCTGAAAATGACAGCCTTTTGTCCTTAGGCTGTGCCCTGGACAGGTTTCTGAACCTGCTCACAGCAGGATTTATTCTATACTGAACTGAATTAATTATGTATTTGAGTTTGTGCATAAGTGTATTTTCAACAGCAAATTACAGCTAGTGAAGCAGACTATATCCAAGCCTCTATATAAACATTAAAGATAAAATTAGCATCTTGGCAATTTTAGCTTTGCTAAAATTTAAAAATGTAAAAATTTAAATCTGAGATCTATCTTCAAAAGTAAGAGAGGAAAAAAACTGTCTCAATGGGCAAGCTTAAAACAAATGAGTTGATTGAAAGAGCTATGAGTAGTATGCTACAAAATCATAGCCTCAGGGCTCTAAAAATGATTTTAGCAATGTAACTAACGGACTGTTAAACGTTGGAGGCTCTTGAAAGCAGAGTATGTAATAAAACATTTAAAATATTTGAATTTTCTTCTTTTCTATACTTTGTTCTGCTGGGTTTTCATTTGTACTGATATGTCACTCAAAGACTCATGAGGAAAAAGACCCTCGTATTAGGAAGTTTGTTGAAATGCCTGATGTGTACTGTTTCTTTTTTTTATCAAAGGAAATAAAGGCTAAGATGAGCATCTTGCTTTTTTCTTTTTTTTAAATTTATTTATTTATTTATTTATTTGTTTATTTTACATCCCATCCACAATTTCCCCTCCCTTCTCTCCTCCAAGTCCATCCCCCCACACTCCCTCTGTTCCCATCCCCCAGTTGACTCCTGCTCTATTTCTGCTTAGGAAAAGACAGGTCTCCCATGAGTATCAACAAAACATGGCATATCAAGTTCAGCAAGACTAAGCACCTCCCCATGTATTAAGTCTGGGCAAGGCAACCCAGTATGAGGAGTAGGGTCCCAAAAACCACTAAAAGATTTGGAGACAGCCACTGTTCCCACTGTTAGAGTCCCACAAGAGGACCAAGCCATTAGTGGATGCTTTTTTCCTTAATAAGAAAATAAGATGCTGTATTTTCTCTTATGAATGGAAAGCTATTAAAATATTTGTTAATTTTTATTATTTTTAGTTCATGTGTACGTGTGTCAGGGAGATGGCATACCATGTGTATATAGATGCCAGAGGGAGCCGGAGGAGAGTGTCAGGTACCATAGAGCTGAGAAGTTTCAGGCATTTGTTAGCATCCTAATGGAATTTAATGTGGGTCCTTTGGAAGAATTGCAAGTGCTGGTAACCATTGGGCCATTTCTCCAGTACCCAGAAACATGTGTGATGAAATTCAAATCAAAATCTGGAAAGATAGAAAATATGTTGTAAAATAAAAAAGGTATCATTTCATAGGTTAATTGTTTGTTCTTACTCAAAAAGTTATAACTTAGTTTTAAAATTGTTGACATTTTTATTCTATTGAAATAATTGAAATACAAATCTTATATGTATTTTTAGCAAAGTGCATAGTCATGAAAAATAAAGGTAAATTATGTGCATGGACATTTTAAGACTCAAGCAACTTGATTTTTTGGTTGTTTTTGTTTTTGTTTGTTTCAAGCAACTTGAAAAAAAAAATCAACCCCAGATTCCAACTTCATTTTTAAGAACAATACATCAGAAGTTTCTTAGTCGTGTTTTCTATTTACCAGAATCTATGTTTTTTCTAAAATGGAATAAAGGATATGTATTTTGTTTATTTTTAATATTAAATAAAACAATATGTGAAACACAAGAACATATTTCCATGTTGAAGGGAGATGATAAAATTTTATGTTTGTTTCCATCCCAGTTCCAGGATTCTTTATCCTGTCCCTGAACTCCCATATAGGATATCCACAAAATAAGCCTACTAGATTATTAATTATCATTCAATTAAGTAAAAAATTAATTTGCATTAAAATGTCATCTTTGCAGTGTAGAATCGTCCTCCCCATCAGTATTAGTGTATTGCTACTTGTTGAGTTCTTATATCTTCCAGTAGACTTTTATAATTTTTTTGGTATAAATTGAAAATGTTCAATCATTTCTCCATCAATTCTATGTGCTTTTACTGCTCTTAGAATTGTGACTATGAACATTTTCTACAGAAAAGAAGATAGCTATCTAGAATTGTGGCTATATGAGCATTAATCCTGCTTCCAAGCTAACTGCTAGCCTTCTCCACTTTGGCAAATGATTCTAGACAGCAGGAGCCTCCCGAATTAAAGACAAGGGACAGGCTGTTACTCAGAGCACTTGCAATGTGGGCATTCACTCTTGAAGGTCCACCATATCCTATTTGAAAGCTGCTGATGAAAATTACATAAGAATTGCTCCAATAAGACAAATGCAGCTTTGAGAGACATCACTTATTATGGCTGAAAAAGCATCCTTACTTGTTACTTTCAGAGGGAGTCCATCACTGAAGACTGTAAACATACTTGTCCTTTGCCCTGTGAGCCAACCTTACCTTCCAAGGCTCTTTTCTAATACAAATATCCTTAAAGAGATTCTCTAGGTCAAAGTGCAGTAGGTGTCTTGAAAGATATTGGGAAATGTGAGGTCAAGCAAAACATCCTAAAGTTAACCACATAATAGAACTCTTTATTTGTGTTTTCTATGTATGAAACTATATCGTTTCCCCTGTATATATACATTGTTTTTCATGAACATACTGATTTTTATTCTTTGTTCACTGCTAAATCTATAACGCCTATTATATTGTTAAATGTATATCATACACTCAACATCTTTTGAATAAATGTGTAAATTGAAGCCTTTAAAGTCTAACAAGCCATGTACTCATAAGGAAAAAAGAGTGAGCACAAACCTCAGACATTGTGGGTAGGAACTGTTTGATCAGGATAATTTATGGTTTACAGAAAAAAAATGTCATAGAGGTATATAAACACATAAATGTACCATTAATACCTCTGTCTTTAAAAGTGCCATTTAGTGCTGTCTGAAAAACACACATCTGTAACTTAATCAATAACTGTCAAAGTATTTTAAATCATAATATAAATTATTAAATCTCTAAAACATGATTTTTATTTCCTTTTTCATTAAAAGATAAAATTTACTTTTCATTCATAATGGTTTAGTTTCACGTTATCATCTAAAATTTTATATTTGTTTCTCTTTTTTTCTTTCTTCTTCCATTTTGCCCTCTCTCATTATCCACATGTTCCCAGTTTACACAGGTTTTTTTCTTTTTCTACTTTTTGTGTAATTACCTATAACTTTTGTTGTCTTCTCTATTACTTTCATTTCTGTTTCTTCTCTCTTTTTCATTTTGATCTTTTTTTATGGTACTATTTTAAACTGATGTCTTGCTCTTGGTGCATAAATGCCTCTTTGTAAACAGAAATATTAGTGGATAAATATCTCTAAATTTGTAAACAGAAAAAAGGATGATCATTACCTTTATGAAAATTAAAGATTTGAAAGTTACACATTACCAGAGAAGATTCATCAACATGTCTTGGCTTGATTAGAGAAAGTCAATTTAAATGTAAGATACAAAATAGACCTATACAGTTTTCTTTACAAATAACTAGGGACTTTATAATGTTTAACATTGTTTTTAAAAAGCCACCAAAATAGTTATTTCCTTTCTATTTTATAAAACTGACAAAAACTGTGAAGATAATCTGCATGGACTTGTCTTACCTGCTACACTCAGGGTTTACTATTTCTGTGAAAAGACACCATGACCATGGCAACTGTTATAAAGAAAACATTTAATTGAAGGAAGTTTACAGTTTCAGAGGTTCAGTTCATTAGTGTCATGAAGAAGAGGATGGCAGCTTGCAGGCAGATGTGGTTGCTGGAGTTAAGAGTTCTACATCCTGACTCAGAGGCAACAGGAAGTCGCCTGTGATCTCATAGTCTACTCCCACAGTGACACACAGAAGGTGTCGCCAAGATTAAAGGTGTGCCCTCTAGCCTCAAGGTCTTTATTAAAGGTATGCATCACCCAGCCTCTTCTAACAAGACCACACTTCCTTGAACAAGGCCACACCTCCTAACAGTGCTACTCCCTACAATCTTATGGAGGCCAAATACATTCAAACTACTACACACAGCATATTGAGTGTACCCCAAAACTCATGTGCTAAATAAAGGCTTTATTCCTAGTCCATTGATGCTGGGAAACAGTAACTAGGGACCCATGAAACAAATATGAGTTATTGGGTGTGCATATCAGTGATGTTAAGATTCTAGAACCTTCATTCCTTCTGTTGTTTTCTGGCTGCCATAGATAAACACTTTCCCGGGTGTCCCCATGATAGTCTATGCTCTTACAGGTCCCCCGTCCCCCAAAAGGCACTAAGTCACAATGGGTTGAAATTTTTGATATTATAAACCAAATCAAATATTTTCTCTTTTAAGTTGCTTATCTCGGGTATCTTGTTAGCGACAGAAAGTTGATTAACACAAAATGTTCTTTTCCAAGGTGAAGTTGAGGATTTTCTTTTAATACCCACTTTTGTGCAGAAGTTTTTTTGAATTGGCACTAGATACAAAATAGAGAAACCTAAAAAGAGAAAATATCCAAATCTTTGAAATGTTGCAACATTATATTCACACCTCAGAATTAATTTTCTACTTTTGAACTCAGATGAATACACTTACATCTGATTTTGCAAGATAAATAATGAATAATGAATAGCAGGTGCCAGTATCTATCAAATATCAACCAAGCACACAGACAATACTTTCAATTTTCTGAAAATTAATATGATTTTTATCTTTTTTCTTTCTGTTTTTAGTTAACTTCATATGGAAAGAAATCCCACGTTACAAAGAAAGACTCTATGAAAGATTATCAAGTTGGTTGTTTTCTAACGAAAGATGCGAAATTTTTCATTATGTTTTTCATTTTCAAAGTAGACAAGGTCATGTGCATCTATGTCCTGTTTGCCATCAAGGAAAGCAGGAATGAGGAATGTGGTTGCTGGAAAAAAGTTTCCAGGGAACCAAGGAGAAAACCATGGTGTGTTGAGGAAAAGAGATCAATCAAGAGGATGAGCAATAACTTCAAACATTTACTGGCAGTCCAGGCAGAAATCCTAAGAATAACACTCACTGTTTCAATTTCTCATCATAAAGCCATTCTGTCTCCCTCAAAACCTTTGCAAACCTCAAATAAAAAGCACTGTGCCTAAAGAAAAAATTTAAAATAGACAGAAAAGCTTCAAAATCATCATCAGTTTTATATATATATAAAAGCAATAATAATCATATTCTTGAGATGAATCAGTGAGTTTCTTGGCCCGGATGGTTTTGTCAAGATGCTCACTGTTCTCTTGACCTACAGTGTGTGATTTTGATCCTCATTTGTGATGTTCGTTATTATGACAAGTTGTTGATTTGTAACAAGTGTTTACAAGGTGCTACCTGGCTGCTTCAAAATGGTGCTTTGAGTTTTGAAGATGTCTTAACCAGCTGAAAATAATTTTATGTATTCTCCACTGAATAGAGACAGAGTACCTAAATTCAGTTCTATAATGATGTGTTGCAACTTGAAAAATTATGTACCAGAAAGGGGTCAAATAAGCAGATGGACCAGTTAAGTGTATAATTCACTTCAAGCTTCCTGTAACTTTCTACTTGCTACCTACTGGGGACGACTTTATATCTTGTTGTGGTGATATCTTGTTTGTACAAATAAAGCTTGCCTGAAGATCAGAGGGCAGAGCTAGCCACTAGCTAACCATAGAGGTCTGGAGGTCCGTGCACACAGACAGGAAGTGATATGGCTGGACTGAGAGAGGAAATGATAAGGTGGGAGGAAACAGGAACTGAATTACTTTTCACATGGGAAGTTGAGAGGTAAAGTGGCTGTGGTTTTGTGCCTTCGTCTCTTTGATCTCTCAGCATTTACCTCAATATCTGGCTCTGGACTTTTATTATTAAGAGCTATTACAACTTGTGCTACAGCTTATTGTTAGCAATATAATTTTGGAAAAAATGATTTATCATGAATATTTGTCAACAATATTTTGTGTTAAAGTAGCATGACAAGCTCTTCAAATAATATATCAAGCTTCTAATTTCTAGATATGGAAAAACCTGTGAGCATTATTGTTCACAAGGTTTTTGCATATTCTTCTTCAAGAAAGTCCATTATTGAATGTCATAGTTTTTTAATTAACAGCTGTTGTAATTATTACTTGATGTAGATCTCTTAGTCAGCAACCTTTATGGAACAATATTAGGCCATGCATCCTGGAGCAATATAAAGATTCTTTAAAATTTATTTGAGATGAAATTTAATATGCAATTAACATTAATTAATAAATAGAAAGCAGATTTATCATCTGCTTTGTCATTAAAAAAATCACATTAACCAATTTCAAAATCAAAATGATTTCTATTTTTGTTGTTGTTTTGATTGTGTCCGAAGTTGTGTATTAAACAATTATCAAACTCCTACTCTCTGAATTTTCTGTCTATACTTTCCCCTCTTCCCCTTTCCCCCAACCTTTTTTTTTCTAAATAAATACTTACTGTTATTTTATGTGTATGGGAATTTGACTTCATATATATAAGAGAGCATTGGATTCCCTAGAACTGGAGTTACAAAAAGAGAGCACTGGATCCCTGGCACTGGGGTTACTGATGGTTATAAACTGTCACCTGGGTGCTGGGAAATAATAAAAATGAGAAAATAAAAAGGAGATAATATTATGGCCTCTGAATAATTTCCAAAGACTGCCTAGTTCATGGCTTCTAGGCTCAGCAACGAACCTCTACTCATGCATTTGAATAACTTAAAAGGCAATGATTCAAGAAGTTGGTGCCCCTTAACACCTAATGGACGTTTTCAAAGTGAATGTCCTGTGAGTTAGCTCGTAGGTAAAGAGATGATTCTATCGTTAGTGTGTGGAGAAGACATCGCTTTTGTATCACATTCTCCCTTAGTTTTATAATCACTGCTGCTGTTTGCAGTATCTTAAAAGAAAGAATTGCTGATGAAATACAGGAATGAAAACTATTAGCCACCTGTCTTCATTTCAGGGAATTTTAATGGGCATGCTAGTTTTCTCCTTAGAAAGTTTGAGATAAAATTAAATAGGCATAATAGGTTAGTTTTCATAGAGGCTAATAGCTAAACTGTATCATTTTTGTGCTCAGCAGTAAAGTTTTAATAGAATAAATATAAAAGAAATGTTTAAGTTCCATAGAATAATTTCAAAATAAAATAATGGGTATAGCAAAGCAAAGTACTTTAATAATATCCTCTCTGATGTCTGTGTGCTATAAAACTGGGCCTGTTTTAAAGAGAAGTTTAGGATTCACAAATTCACACGGCACATTTTCAAAGCATGGGGCTTCGCGACAGAGTTGGAATATGCTATGGCCACAACCATACTCTTTTCACAAAGGCTGAGTAATCATTCGGTTTTCAGCCTTGTGTGTTTATGAGACATTTTAACCTGCAGAATGTTGGCTCTTATCTCTGAAGCATGCTATAACCTTGGCAGACATAAAAATCATTGACATAAAATTTAGGGCTGCAAATTTTTGAAGAAAGATTCTTGGTGGAAATTTTACACAGCGTTGGTATTAGAGGCAGGCCTACCTAAATTGAGTACTTGAACTCTGGTTTATTAGCTGCAGGATTTGATGCCAAAATGCTCCCTCCCTGATTCTTGTACTAAGATCCTGTCTTGCAGGCTTGATTATAAAAGTTAAACAACATTTTATATACAACATGCAGGAAACGACGCCTGACATGCTGTAAGTATTTGATGAATAATCTTGCTTATTATTATTTCCCGCAGCAATAAGGAAGTCACAGTCTCCCTAAGAAACCTGAAGGCCTCCTTTTACATTGCACGGAGTTTAATATCTGTTTCATTCCCACAGCGGAAGCACATGTACAGAAACTCAATTCTCATCCGCGGCATCCTATTTATTTTCAGTATTCAACAGAGTGAAGGAGTAGTGAAATGAGAAGTCTTTTGCCAGGGGAGCTAGCCTTCTTCCAAGTCTGCCCTTACTGTAAAATGAGAAAGCAACCACTTTCGCAGCTACTATAAACAATTAAATAGCCATCCGTTGTGGGCCCCCAGTCATTTCCAAGTCTCCTCGGCTGTTTCCACAGTCCACCTGCCCTAGGGAAATCCAAAGCCATAACAATGTGTCTCCTATACCGGAAAGGCCAGAGAGGTATTTGCGTTTTATAAGAAGTAATATTTTATTTTTCAGGTTCTCTCTAAGGTGCCTTATATCCTGGTCCATAACACAAAAGAATATAGCTCCCATACTCAGGGAACTAAAATAAACAAATAAATAACTATTTTAAAAGATCTCAGGCTTGATAGATAGGATTGGAGATAAATATGCATTATTGCAGTTTAAATAGTTCTGCAGCATTTAACGCTACTATAATACACCTGCATCACACAGATTCAATTATACGATAAAAATCTCCCATGTATAAAAATGGAGTGTATGACAAATATGCTATTTGTTTTTATGAAACTAAATTTGTCTGATGATTTTTCCCCCTAGGAAACAAATCAAAACACATTTCAAAATTCAATTCGTAAATGACAAACCTTTTCCACATAAACGTTGCCTAACAATTTCACAAATTCTATTCTTAATGAAAAATTTGTATTGTAAACAAATACTGTAAGAAAGTAATTTACCCCAAATCAAATTTTTGTCTAAGCATCGAATCTGTCAGGGAGAGAAAAAAAAAATCTTTTCTTCACCCTTTGCAAGACTGACATTCCTATTACAAAATACAGATCACCAAGAAAGAAATGTGCTGCTTTAATATAAGTTTTTAATGACATGGGAACTTGAAGAAATGAAGACTAGAAGGTCCTAGGTTTCGAAAGCTGTATGCTTTTGCATAAGGCATAGATAAGCGTTATTAGAGGACCAAAAGTGTGGTCTAACCGTAACTGAGATGACTCTAGTAGGCTCTTCTTGGTGTCCCGTGACATTTCTGCCCATAGAATAGACAGGACAGCTATCACGTGAAGGTCATAGGCGGGCAGGTAGCTGTGTCCGTCCTTTCTGATTCTGCTGATTTCGTAAATGCCACGTTGAAATAGTTGGAGAGCTTATGTCTGAGCGTTGACAGGGCTCTGCTGATATGATCTGTCTATATTTTTTCTTTCTTCATAACTTTTTTATTGCTTCTTTGGGAATTTCACATCTTGCACCCCAATGTCACTCATTAACCAGTCTATCCATGTCCATTCTTCACCCACGTAACCTCCCCTAGAAAACATACGAATAAACAAACAACAGCAAATGCTTTGTTTCCCTGTCTTTCCGGCCTCTCCATCACATATTCATTGTCTTAGTGGCTTCCAGAGCTGCAGAATGTCACATACTATGTCCTTTTGCCCAAGCAGCTTTACTTTCAAATGTACATTGCAATGAGTTGCTGTTCTGGTTCAAGGTCTCTAGCTTCTAGTCCACCATTAATACTGGTCACTCACTGAAACTTCTCTTGGATAGCTTGCTGTTGCCCCCAGTCATGGAGATCCCGCAGCTATGGTTCCCCAGGACTGGCCCCTTCATGCACTCTAGCAGGTGATAGATTGGTTGGGTAGATTTTGGGGTGAGCCAGTTCGAAGCCCTGGATGTGTGACTGGGTGGTAGGAGAGTTGATGGATTCGGGGACTATCTCTCATACCCACACTGTTGGAGCTACTCTTGAGGGACAGCTCTCCCACTGAAGTAGCCAGCAAGGGGCAAAATCAGCTCTCCAGTGAACAGGCCACGAGGGCCAGCTCTTCCATTGCCCTAGGAGATAAGACAACCAGTGAACATCAGCACAGACTCTGACTCCATTAAGACCATGGACTTAGACATAGCCTGTAGCCACAACATGGACCCAGGTATGGCCATGACCGGGGTGACAGCACAGATCACTTAGATTTGTATGGCCCCAGGTGGCAGTGTGGTCCTCAGACTCTAAAGGTAGACTCAGGTGACAGCCCAGACCCCAGGCAGACACAAACTGTCTGCTGCCTATACGTTTTAAAGCTTTGATATTTTGTACATCACAGAATATCTTACCACATTTTAAATGATGTGAAATATTTGATAAAACCTTTAATTTTTGGTTTTTTTCTTGTTTTATGAGACATGGTTTCTCTGTGTAGATTTGGAGCCTGTCCTGGAACTTGCACTGTAGACCCAGCTGGCCTCGAACTCACAGATATCCTCCTTCCTCTACCTCCTGAGTTTTGGGATTAAAAGCATGCACCCATCCCTGACTGCTTTAAATTTTTAATAAAGCAATTTCAAAGAGTGATGGTTCTTCAGAATGAAGTTTACACATAGTTTTGTATTAGCTCTATGCTCCTTAACTGTTTTCAACTTCTTTCGTATTATGAAACATTGATCATTAGTGGCTTATAGTATATCATTTTCATATGTGTCCCATACATTTTAATGTTAAATGAATTCTCAAAGTGATTTTTCAGAAAGTTGTTGGACAGCTCTTTCAAAAGGACTAACTTGGGGAGCTGAAGCAGTTTTTCTGCATTTTTCTCATTTTTATTTATTTATTTATTTATTTATTTATTTATTTATTTATTTATTTGGTTTTTTGAGACAGGGTTTCTCTGTGGTTTTGGAGCTTGTCCTGGAACTAGCTCTTGTAGACCAGGATGGTCTCGAACTCACAGAGATCCACCTGACTCTGCCTCCCAAGTGCTGGGATTAAAGGCGTGCGCCACTACTGCCAGGCTTTTTCTCATTTTTAAAAAATAAAAACATGCTTTTAAAACTGAACTGTCAAGTCAGTGAAGTCTTGAAATTTAGAGCGATGATTTCTGAAGACACTATGTTTCACCATAAGGGAAACTAGTCTAATAGCCTAAAACACGAAAGACAATCCTCCCAATTCTGGTGATGGCTTAGATCCCAAACCTTTCCCTAAAGGCTGCTCTGCATGGTACTCTTGGGAAATAATATAGCGTTTAGGACAGTGTGTGAGATGAAGGATGCTAGATCACTGCAGATTGTGCACTTGAAGGAGGTTTTGAGATGCTAGCTTCTTTTGATCCTATTGTGTTCTGGTTGCCAGAATTTGAACAGATTGCAGTGCAGTGAAAACCAACCACGATGTTTTGCTTATGTGCACACCCGAAGCAATGGAGTCAAAGCAATGACTAGCAACAGGAATTGTTGCAGCTAAGGGTCATAATAAACCTTTCTTCCCATTAGAGTTGATTCATTTGAGGTATTTACAACAGTGGTGGCAGCTGACAAACACAACTTGATATCAATAATAGTCTTCAAATTCTAGGGTCTGACTTGATTGTTATTATGGTGTATTACAGACTGAGATCTTTAGAGATGTCTGTTTATTTTCTTAGTGTTTCTAAGAATAAAATAAGATAAAAACTTAATACATCTGAATTAAACAAAAGAAAAACACAACCAGCCAGCCAACCAACCAATAAAAGAAATACCGACAAAAAACCAGAAGGAAAAAAAGTCCAAGAGAAAGCAAGAGAATGAGAGACACATTTGTTGACACACTCAAGGATTCTATAAAATTGCTAAACTGGAAGCCATAATGCATACACAGAGGACCTGGTGCAGACCTGTACAGGCCCTGTGCATGCTGCTTCAATTTCTGTGAGTTCATGACTTTGCTCATATTGATTTAGAGGGCCTGGATTTCATGTTTTCTTCCATTCCCTCTGACTCTTACTACTTTGCCTCCTCTTCCCCATGGTTCTCTGAGCCTTGAATGGAGGGATGGGTTTGATGGCAAAATCATGTTTAGGAATGAATGTCCCAAGGTCTTTCACTCTCTACATACTGTCTGTCTGCGGGTCTCCGTATCTGTTCCCATCTGCAGCAGCTGGAATCTTTCTGATGATGGCTAAGCAAGACACAGGTCTATGAGTATAGCAGAAATATCATTAAGAATAATTTTATTGCTTTTTTTTTGTTTGTTTCTCAGAACAGTATTATTTGTTTTTACCCTAGTACATTGTGCTATCTAGTCCCAATTTTTTGCTTACCCAAGCATTTTCAGGTGTGGGTTCTATCTTGTGCAGTGGGCCTCAAGTCAAATCAGATATTGGCTGGTTACTCCCACCAATTTTGTGCCACCATACATAGCATGTATTGCAGACAGGGCACCATTGTAGATCAAAGGGGCTGTGGCTGGTTGGTGTTTAGGTTTCTCTCTTAGTAGCATGCAGAGGTTATCAAAGACACGAGCACATAGGTATGAAGGCTTTAGATAGGCACCAGCTCCACTTCTCCATACACAATGAGTTATGTAATGCTGAAGTGCTGACTTCAGCAAGGGGACCTCTCAGTTTATAGACAGAAACCGATAGTCTCAGTAATAGCCTGGGTTGTTTGAGATTTCCACAGGACCCTTTTGGCCAATAATTCAATTAGATGTAACTCAGTACTGGAAGTGAAGCTTCAACTGGTGACAAGAGATGGCCAGCTGGGGCGCACAAGAGATGGCCAGCTCGGGCTCTGTTCTCCGTGATTTCGGCAAATTCATGAATAATTCTCTCCTATATGTATATACTTTAGGAAGTTTCTACTTTATTGGGTTTTCATATTATACCTGAGATTGCCCTTAGTTGTAGCTGCCTCTCTCTGTTTTTCCCTCTTTATCCCCTTCTCTCCTCACCATCTCCACTTGATTGTAGCTTGATTAATAAAGACCCAGAGACAGATACTGAGTCTTTATTAATTCATTAATTAATGATTGTTTAATTTCTTTTAGATTGCTCATACATATTGGTTCCCATGTATATTCTTTGACTACCTTAGAGTACTTTGTGTCAGATGGTCTTTCCTAGGAAATTACCAGATATGCAGTTAAAACTCTGTGTAAGTTATCCTGGGGTCTGGCACGTATCGATGAGGCTAAGTTCTCTCCTTATACCTCTGTCACTGCTCATCAATTTCAATAAGTTACTCAATATTTTCAATTATTTTTACTACTGCCTTTTGTAAAGTCTGAATCTCCTGTCCAGTGTTCTGTTCTAATGCCCTCACCGAGGATTCCAAGGTATGAAACTTGTCCACTAAAGATAACGTCTCATCCTTGGACCTAATTTTGATGATGTGCATATTACCTTCCTGAAGAGATACCTTATCTGTTAATCTATCTTAACTTTTCAACAGATTCCGATTGTTAAATTCAACTGCACAAATTCTTGCAGATAATTCTATCAAATTGATGCTATCCCTCTCCATAGTATTGATCTTCTCAACTAACTGTCCATTATTAGTTTGTAAAGACTGTATAATTTTTATAAGTGCCTCATTCTTGATCCTGTTATCAAACCATTTTTAGTGAGATAATATAAAAAAAACTAATTGCTAGAATCAAGTAAAGGGATAAAGAAGGAAAATCTCATAAGCCTTGCATAATACCATCCATAGTAAAAGTGAAATAATTATTAAATTCCTGGATAGTTGTGATATCAGTAATTTTTGTAGTTTTTCAGATCTTACTTGTAATAAGGCAACTACAATGAATTGGAGTAGGTGTAAAAATTGTTATCATACAGCAGGTGTCTCAGTTGAAGCCACAAGACCAAGAGATTCTTGCAGCAAAATAAAAGCAAATGTTGCCTACTAAGTTACTGAAAAACATGCTTTGTTTAACAAATTAAGAGCAGTTATTAAGGCAATTAAATGATTCTGAGAGTTGGGGACAAAAATAACAAGAAAACTCAAGTTTTCTGTCAGTGCAAGATGCAGACACCATGCACCACAGGGGTTACAGGCAGCAGCATGTGGGCCAGAATATAATGCACTGAGTGGCAGTGTGTGGGTCGCCAGGAAGCGCTGAGCAGTAGCCTGCTGCACTTGAGTGCTGACTAGAGCCACGGGTGGGAGAGTCAGTGCCCAATGCACCACACAGCTGGCGATCTGATGCCAAAAAGGGTGGACTGGTCCCCACGTTAGGTGCCAGGTGATGATGGAGGCCACAAAATAATCCCACACCAGTTCAGAATTATGTATAATAGAAGGCTATATTTAGGGATAGATTCACAGATCACAGTTCTAGATCACAATCCTCTGCACGAATGGGGAGCAGGAACCAAATCTAACAGCCAGAAGCCAGAGCCAGAAGTGAGAGAGAATGAGTGTCACATTTATAGTATTAGAGACCACACCCAAGTGGGCTGGTATCTTAAAGGCTATTGGCTGAAGGAGCTCCCACAGCAGATGGTTACATGAGTATCAACTTGATTTGATTGAGATATTACTAGGAAATTAGAAAACGTCTGTCTGTCTGTCTCTCTGTGTGTGTTATTTTTGTTTGCATACGTGCGTATGCATCCATATGTGTATGTGTGTGCGTGTTTGTATGTGCTATTTAAGAAATGGCTTGCATTGTGATGGCTCTCACATAATCAATAGTATCATTCACTGCTGGGTTTAAAATATGAATTACTATTGGGAAATGGCAGAACTATTGGTTGTGTGACCTAATTGAAGGAGATGGGTTAGTGGGATATATTGTTATATGGTATTTCAGGATTAGGTTCTTCTCTCTGTTTCCTTAATTCCTTCAGGTGAGTTGCTCTGTTCAATCTGCCCTTCATCGTCATGTTCTGCCTTCCTACAGACCTAGAAACTATAGCCTATAGACTGAGAGCTCTAAAACTAGCCAAAGTAAGACTTCGTTGCTTCTCTAAGTTATTTTTCATGAAAACAATTGTCACATAAACAGCAAAGAAGTGTCTTCTATACTCAAATGTAGTATGTTCAGTATACAACAGGATGTGTTTGGAGAAGCAACAGCACAGATTTAAGGGCTCCGAGTTTTTAGCAATAGCAAATTGTGCAAAGGCAAATGGATACTACTCGCTGTGCAGATTATTCTGTTATTTTTCAGGTAGAGATGGGGGAGAAACATGCTCTTATCTCTGGAAATTGATAGATTGCTTGAACAAATAGTGAGAAGCAAAAAGCCTTCCTTCCCTAGAAGTCTCTTAAATTGACTTTAGATCAACATAATCATCATGCCCACATGCATGTTTTTTTTTGGTAGCATTTCCATGTCTCCTACAATACTAAGACAGATTTATACAATGCCCTAGGTTTAGATCAGAGGGCTATTTAAATTATACACATATTTCAAATCCTAGGAAAAGGACACCTTAATACCTCACAGGGGAGGTAAATGATAAACATTTTGAAAGAACAAGGATTCACATTCATGGTCAACTAAAATAAAAAAAAATGTCCCTTTGCTTTTGCATGAAGGAGAACATGGTGTCAATGACATAGATGGAGCATACACTGCTGAGTAATGAGGAGAGTGGAAAGTGAAAAGTTGTAGTTGATCAGTTATTTCTTCCACCTTCATGGCTAAGAAGGAATGCAGAATGATATGCTAAGATATAAATGAGCCCCAAGAGCTCCTTACTGAGAGATTGAGCTTTTCCTCTGCGTAGTCAATGGTACCTAATAACATATCTTCTTCTACCTGACTGGAAGACAGAAGCACTGCTATAAATGCTATGACTTTGACACAGTACATAAAACCTCAGGCTTCTTCTCTATTGAAAGAGCCACATTCTTCAAAACTGATAACCTCTTACAGATTTTATATTTGTGTCAAATGCAGGAGAACAAAAGACGAATCAACCTCTTCAAAACTCACCCTGGCTGAGTCTTTATATTCTAATTTATTTTACATAGGAACAAAGTATTGGCTTAACCTCAAAAGCAAACATATAAGGGCCTACTGAAACTCCCCACAGTTAAACAGATACCTTATGACTATGATAAAGTAGATCAAAACATTATTTGCAATGTTTTGCAATTGGCAAGCCTCATTGGACATCACTTTTCCTC
>NC_022032.1:16655855-16672732 GCF_000317375.1 Microtus ochrogaster | reverse complement strand
TTATGAAGAGATCATAATGTACTTCATCAACTCTCATTGGACATCACTTTTCCTCATTTATGAAGAGATCATAATGTACTTCATCAACTCTCATTCTGTCTACCCACCCTCACCTTTGCTAAGCTTCGTTCTAGTCTCTCTTTCTGTAAATTCATTTAACCTTCCTTCTTCATGCTTATATCTATCATTTTATTTTTTTATACTTCAAAACTATGATTACAATTTTCTGTTATCCTAAATATTTTTAAAAGTTCAGAGAACATTTGATTTCAACGTTGTTTATGAATGCATTTTATCCCTGAGAATTCAAATAATTCTTTTCTTTCGTTGGGGTCCACAGAAATTGCACTAATGATCATTTCCTTTGGGTTCATCATTTCCTCCTAAACCATAAATTTCCCTGACAATGCTTTTGATTAACAGCATAATGGGAGTTGGTGTTGATGAATTCTCCTTTTTTTTTCCCATTGTTCTTTGCTTTTGGCTAGTGTTCTAGTTATTTTCTGTTGCTGTACTTAAATACTAACCAAAAGAACTTGGGGGAAAATAGTTTATTTCAGCTTACAGAATGTAGTCAATCATTGAGGCAAGTCTGGACACAACAAGATAGGAACCTAGAGGCAGGAACTGAGGTAAAAGCATGGAAAAAAGCTCTTTACTGGCTTTCTTAGCTGCTACACTTTAATACAGTCCAGGTCCACGTGCCAGAGATTGCATCGTCCGCCATGGGCTGGGCTCCCCTAAACTAATTAGTAATTAAGAAAATGCTCACCAGCAAATCTTATGGAGGTAATTTTGAAGTTCCCTCTCTCTTCTCAGGTGACTCTAGTTTATGCCAATTTGACAAAACATAACCAACAAATAGAGTATGGAAAACAAAGCTTGTAGTGAGACACAATTGAATTAGAATTTGGCTCTATACAGGATATTTCATCATAGCCATTTCTATTAATTCTGAGTTCAGACTATAACAAGCCCCCGGGACTTAGCACAAATGGTGCCACATTAGAGGCACTTCTGACCTTAAAATGCAGTGCATAAGCCCCAAACCTGCCAAAAAGGAAACGAAGACCTAATTCACAAAGACCTAGTCCATGATTCCAGGAAAGACTTTAAATGCCCTAACCTTGCTTTTTGGGATCTTTAATTCTGCTTCTTGCCTAAAGAGTATGACAACCAGGATGTGGTGTTGATACAAAAAGACAAAGGACTCCAAGGTTTGGGGTTGCATGACTTGGGCAAGTTCCCCATGAAGCCACTTGTTTGCACTCAAGACTTGTCTTTTTGGCTTGAAGAGTGTCCGTATGGTGGTCTCCGTTGGACTTTCCTCGCAACATCTAGAGGTTCTAGCAAGAATACCAGAGTCTGAGATGCTGAGACACGAGGGGTCTCAGAGTCCTTTGTGATGGTACAGTTGAAAACAGTTCCTAGGGTCTGTGCAGCATGAAACATTCCAGATCATCATGGACTTCTCCTACCTTTAACTCTGCTGCCCCAGAGGCCCTTGATGTCTCCATATTAAAACAGGAAATTACAGAAAGTCTCATGAATCTGTTGTGGCCAGACTTTCCCAAAGTCTGGTAAAGGTCCAACATGTTGATTGGAAACGACAACATGCCCATCAGACAGAAAGCTCAGGACAGATAAAAAGGACAAGTAGGATCTTAAAGGAAAGTTTACCTAAATACATCCTTGAGGTTGTTGATAATTTGTCCTCCTGAGGGCCAGGTGTACCCCATGTCAGGAAGGATACACTATTTAAAATTTTGTTTGGGAGGCCTTAGCCTCTTTTCTCTTAACAAAGAGTTGTTCATAAAATGAAAATTAATAACCATTCACTCCTCAAGTCGTTACAGGCCCTGCCACAAGCTCAGAGAACCATCATCAGAGAGTTTGAGAGCTTGCACCTTGTCTGTGTCTGAGCCTGCCCACAAACTTCAGCCTGGTGACTGGATCCTGACCTTGAACCTTCACCCAGCTGAAGGAGGCTACAGAGGACAAGGATAGCTGGGTCATCACCAGATCCTCTTACCCATTAATGATAAGAGTGACACGGTCCTCATGATCATGATTGCACTACCTTGTCCTCTCTGTTTCCCAATGGGAAAGGCGCATGACCTCCATATTACATTGAGATTGGAATTAGTCAAGCAACATGTTCTACTTCTAATTCTAACAACTGAAAATGGGACCAACCTAAGATCACCCTGGGGGACCTCCAAGGTAAGGTCTCATGTTTAATGGCATTAAGCTACCTCCTCAATATCTCCCCCATGATAATTCCTGTAGCCACACACAGCAGATTAACTCCAGGAATGGTGGGTGAATGCGTTTCCAGTCTCAGAGACTATCCATCTTGCTTTTGCTAACAGCTTAACCAAGTGTACCTCTTCTGAATTGTTTGCACTGGAGGAGACCCCACTCTCCCTTTGCATCCTCTGTATGTCATTCAGTGGTGTTCATCCATAATGAAGAAGAGGGTAGAGCCCACCCACACCTAGATTCTGGGCTTCCCTGTGCATGAAGAGCCATCCCCATTCTGATTCCCCCACTGGTGAGGGCAGGTGGCACTGACTCCAACGCAGTTGAAACTTCTGCCCTAATTGTGGAGGCTAAAAGCTTTAAGGAATTCAGTGCTCACGGAGATATTGACCTGGACTATCTGTAAAATCTACTACTTTTCTGGAAGGTCAGGATTCAGACTCCTTAGCACAAGTTGTTCTTCAGAATTTTAGAGACTGAATCTCCTCTTCATGGAGCAAGGAGATCTCTGTATGGCACTGGAAGAAACTTGTTTCTTTTATGCCTTCAAATCAAGGATAATTAGAGAAAGTTTAGCGACAGTCAAAATAATCATCAGGAAAGAAAAAAGTGACACCAGTATTCTGACAACTGGTACCAATCCTTGTTCCCCTGTTTGACCTGTTAACAAATGTACTTATGGCTACTGGTGGGACATTAATCTTTTGCTCCTTGCCTTCTCTATAGGACCCTGCTCACTCAATTACCTACTTATGTTAATCAGAGTGTAAGTTCAATTAAATTGCCACTGCTAAGAGGACAATATAACCCCCAGCGTAAGATGAGTCCATGATGTGACTCACTCCATAGAACCAACAGGAAATGTAACAGGCCCTCAGATATTAGCACAACTGACACCATGCTGTAGGCAGCATTGTGGCCCTAAAATCCAGCATGCAGACCCCAGCACCTGCCAGAAGAGGAGCAAAGGCCTGACCCTTAAAATATCTAGTTCATAGTTCTAGGATAGTCTATAAGTATAATAATCTTGCTGTTTGACTTCTGTGGCAACTGACGTGTGACAAACAGGATGTGGTTTTTTTTGTGCACAAAAGACAAAGGTCTGTAAGGCATGGAGCTGCATGATTTGGGTACATTCTTGTGCAGCTGTTGCCTGACAATAAGGACTTTCTTTTTGGCTTTACGAGTTTCTCTGTATGATAGTATCTGGTGGAATTGCCTCACAACAAAAGGGCTAATTGTGGCAATAAAATTAAGCATTCTAGAATGAAAAGCAAGTAAGACAAGAATTATTCTATAGATTTGTAGAATGTAGATTGTTGAGTATAGTCTTGTCGGTGGATCGAATGACGGCAATGATTCTAACTGTCCTAGCTTAAGTTCTTTATTCTCTTCATGAGTAGATTGATGAGTGTCTTCAGGTGGCTTTTCTTCAACTTCCTTATTTGTAAGATGGGGGTATTAGCAGAATCTATTTCATATGGTGTAGTAAACAGGCAACCAAAGTTTGCCTAATTTTAGCTAACACATTCTAACGACACTAAATCTTAGAGCAATCGCTCAGCGAATGCATTTTCATCCACATGTTGGTACAATAGGAAAATGCAAAAGTGTTGGAAAGATTTACTTATGATTCACATTGCAGCCTATACATGTGGGAACTAGCTTCAATCAATTCTCATGTGCTTTCTGCTAGATCCCTGTGCCCTGTGTGAAATGAATGTGCCCCTGGACTCTCCTGTCTTATTTTATAGTCTTGATTTATGTTTTTTTGCTTTATTGTGAGTTATATGTTTACAGAGAGTCGGAAAATTATAGCACTAAAGAAAAGAACAGAAGTGAGGTGGTTAGGTGTATAAAGCCAAATGTTTATGTCAATTTAGACCATCACTTCTGGCATACTCTATCATCAAGGCAGAGAAAACCCACTCTCTGCTAACAGCTGAAGTTCAAGGGACTCGCAATTTATTTCAGTTCTCAAACAGGAGATCTTTATTGGACTCATGTATACACAGACAGTATTCTTACATAAACAAATAGGCGGAACAGATTTAAAAGAAAACAGCCATGCTTCTTGGAAGCATGGAAATAAAATTAAATAAATTCTCCTCCAAAGTTTTTTTGCAGTTTGAAATTCAAATTTCATAGAGAGCTTTATCTGCCAACAGTCTTCACGCTCTTGCTTTCAAAGTGATAGCTTGTTCTCTTCATTAGAGATGGAGAACAACTACTAAGCTTTAGAAAACTAAATGCAGGTGCAAAGCTGTTGATCCGAGCCTAGAAGGTATACTTTACACTTCCCTGAAGACTGACCTCAAAAATCCCAACTGCAACACTACTCTGCTACAAAAGCTTAAAAAGATTAAGTCAAAGGAAAAAAAAACTTGTGGAGTTTTGTTCTGCGTATATTTATGGTGCTTTAAATGAGCACATCCAAGGGAATCAAACACAAAGTAATTAATAAAAATGTACCCAGATCTGTTCCCTTGACCGCTGAGAATAGTTCATATTTCATGGCTTTTATGTTTGTATTCACGTAACGTGACAAACGTCATGAACACTAACTCACATAAGCGTTTAACCTTGCTAACCAAGGGAAAAGGCTACAGAACTCAAGAACACTTAAGCTTTGAGATCTTTCATAACTATGGAAATTATTTTAAATGTACATAGCAAATATTTTGTCTATGAAGAAAAGAACCATTTCAATGAATAATCAATTGCTTTATTAAATAAAACAACAAAGTAACCATTATTACTCTCTCACTTTTCTGAAAGGAATAAGTTGTGATTATTTCTTTAAGAATATTTCAACTGTCTTTGTTGTATTATAGCACCCCATCTAGGGAACCAGGTAGGTTAATTGTAAATTTTCATCTCACATCTCAGTTCCTCCAAGTATAAACCCCAGCTCTCTAACAGACTGTCTGTTGCAGTCTTCCCTCCCTCTCTGTTCCTATCTCCAGTCAACCACACAGATCTTCCCATCCAACTTCCATCCCCAAACTTATTGCTTTATCCCAACCTACACCCCAGCAGGCACGTTCTGGGAACCCACAGACTAGTCAGGCCAGATAAGCTAACTGCAGGACTTTGCCTATCTTTTTGCTCCTATTATTCAGGAAATCCAGACAGTTTTGCTGTTATGTGCCAGGAGTCTGGACAAAGGCTAGACATATTTTTCATCAGGTCCTGATGCTCATTTTGTGTTTGTCTAATGTTAAAATTGATGTGGAGATTTAGTATATTATTATGCCAATTATATTTAACTTTATAATTATATTTTACAGCTAAAAAGGAAATTTTAGCTGTAGTGATGTTTTTCCAAGGTCATAAATTACTCATAAGAAGGTTCATGAGTTCTTTAGTACACAGGGATACCTTCATTTGGGAAGGTTAAAATTATTGTGTTATGTCAAAGATGGTTTAGAGATAAGGAAATTGCAGGCCAAAATAGCCCAATTGGAACAACATTAAACTGAAATCAGTAGACTACAAGATCTCTATAGCACCCTTTGTCTCAGAGACAAAGCAACTGTGGGTGAACCTTTTGGGATGTTGAAGCTATGGACATACTGTGGAAGCTTAGTGCTCTTGCTCCTGCTGACCTGAGAGGAACCACCCTCACCGTGTTCTGAACTGTTATATCGCTAAGTGATCTGGGATTGCTGAGTCACTCAGGACCTTTCATGTAGGCAATTGTTTTGTTCTATCCTGGGTTCAGGCTAGGACTCACGAGTTCTTCAAAAGCCAAAATCCTTTTGCCTTCATGAAGAAACTACTTATAAGCAGCCAATGGAAGAGAAGGTAAATTTCTAGGGCTGCAAAGTGTGTCCTTGAAGCTGCTTGGAGGTCCCTGTAATCCTACCAGTGAGCTGGGACAGCCACATGCAGATGGACTCCTTTTGCCAGAGTACTCATGGGTATTCTCTAAAGACAGAGCCGACAGGGTCATGCTCCCTGAACACTGTTACTGAAATCTAAATTTTATACTGCTTACTCATTGCCCTACCAAGATCTGAAAGATAGAAATGGTGAAAGAAACAGATCACAAGTTGGTTCTCACGAAGACAAAGGAGGGATCAGTGAGATGATGCCACAAAGAAAACTTCTTGCTCCTTAGCTTGACCACCTAAGCTTTGTGCCCGCAAGCCACACCTCACAAGGGCAGAGGGACTTCTTGCATGTTGTCCTCTGGCACAGTGAGAGAGAGAGAGAGATAGATAGATAGAGAGAGAGAGAGAGAGAGAGAGAGAGAGAGAGAGAGAGAGAGAGAGGAGAGACAGAGAGACAAACAGAAAAATGGATATGGAGAGAGAGATATGAAGAAAAATACATAAATACACACTTAATAAATAAATATAATAAATATTTTGAAAAACAGAAGATGGTGTCAGCTGTGGCTGGTCTAAAGGTGGATACATACAGAAAGGAGCAAAAGCTGGAGGATGGAACCAAATGAGGAGGCGGAAGAGGACTCTTCAGGTGCCCATGGGGATGATTTCACTATTGAGCTTTTGGCTGGAGAGGCCATGAGATCTGACGTATCCCTGGCTGATACGTGCTTCCCATACTACAACTACTGCAGAATCGGATGCCTATTTGGTCAAATACCCACCATCTCACGTTACTTGCTATGGACACCTAGGTAGAACCACCTCTGAACCCATGGGCTGAATTGTGGCTCATGAAAGTGTTACACACTCCATCTCAGGGGGTGTACAAGGCCTTCAGGGAGTCTGGAAGGCTCTGCAGACCAGTGGGTGGCTAATCACACTAGGCACCCTGTGCCATCTGGACATTATCCAGTATGTGCTCTCTGAAAAGAGGCCAGTTCACCTGGTACCTGGCTTCAAGCTGGACCGTGCTTGTGCTGGTGTTGCTGAGCTATAGTTGAGGGCATCTTCTGGTGGCCAAGGTGAGCCCATGGCACAATAAGGGTGGGCACCAAGTCATAGGTGTTTACATGGACGTCAGGGACTACTTGAGTGGACTGGAGGCAGGTTCTGCCATCCATGCTTCAGGCAGTAAGTGTCTGCTCACCTATAAATCTGATGTCTATACTCACCTGGACACCTAGTGAAAAAACCTCTGACACCCTTGCTCCACTCTTTATGAGATCAGTTTCCAGCCTGGGGGCAATGCCCATGGATCTCAATATGAAGTCCCAGTAGCAGCAAAGGTCAGATAAAGGCAGTTAGTAAAGGAGGTTAGGTAAAGGAGCTCCGGGAAAGGAGCGACCAGAAAGAACAAGTAAAGAGGTTCAATAATAACCCTTAACTGAGTTCATCTCCATGGGGTTAATAGTAACCTTGATGTTTTTTAGAAAAAGGACACAATAGCGGTTGAAGCCTGAACTAATTATTCTTTGTCAAAAAATATCAGGAGTCAGATATCGGGGTAAGAACCTGAACAATCAAAGAAGCAGGGGAACAGCCACCAGTGACTTCCTACCTTTTCTGTTTCTTCCTTCTAAAAGGGCAAGATCCTCTCTCAGCCCTGCCTTAGTACTTCCTGTCCCTTATCTTTCTGTAACCCTCCAAACTTCTATGGTTAATTTTGGTTAGTTAGTGGCTAGCTCCACGACTCCTAACAAGCTTTATTTGTCAGAACACAATCAAAATACCACACAACAGGAAGATACTAGGCTTTGCACAGTTGGCAGAGCAAGTAACCTTGGCTAGAACATTGAACTGATTGATATTATCTCAGTTCTGGTTTCCTTGGTGATACTTCTATTCTTGAAGGACTCACTCTGGTTCTAATGACATGATGACACCTACTTTAGGACACAGGCTCACCATTATGGGTAAAGGTCCTTATGTGGATGGTAATTTCATTATAAAGTGGTCGTTTTGGGGATCCCTGTTGCTTGTGGGTTTTTTGTTCCTTTTCCATAAAGATGCTTGTCAATGAATCCTGTTGTTTCTGGAATCTAAAGTAACAATAGAAGAGAGAAACTTCTGAGGGGAAAAAAGAAAGGGGCAAACGAGAGCCAGAGAGAGGCCAAATAGAGTGAGTTCAGCCAGTGACTAGTGCCCTCCTCCTCTTCACGCTTTCCTCCATGTAGGTCTTAGATATGGAGAGCTGAGCTCATCTAGTTAGGAGGCAAGTTGGGTTTGAGCTTGGGTATGCTATTTCCTTGCATGGGTACTACAGATTGCAACTTCCGTGGGATATTTGTTTAGGGGTGGCAGCTACTTTTTCAGATGACTTTCCCTATGCATCTTCTTACCCTCTTTCTTTAGGCAATCCCTGTGAGCAAGGCAGCACTTGTAGCTGATATTTCATGTCTCTTTGCATGTATGTATCTATCTTCCCTTAGATTTTAGGCCATTTAATTGTCCTGCTCAACTCATGAGTGGATTCCTAAAAAGATATTAACTTGTGGTTCATCTAGAGTCTTATTATGACACCCACTGAACTTATCAATGTATATATATGAAATCACTCAGTAGGTAAAGAAAAATAAAACTTGTTGTAATTTAGTCATAACAGAAAAGTAATAGTTTTCTCATATCCTTTTTATATCTGGAGGTACAGTGAATATTGCAAAAAAAAAAAATCAGGAATCAAGTCATTTTATCCCTAGAGTAAGTCAACACTGGATTTAAGAAGTCAAGGTTTTATCAGTTTTGGTTTTTTTTGACTAGCATTACATGGGGTGACCGTTTTTAGTTATTTGTAGCCTGTTTGGCAGGTAGGTTTCCCTTGCCACAGGATTCAATCAAACACTCACTTGTAATTGAGGCACAATTTATACTACATGGGCAATATGGGAAGTTATCATATTTGTTTCTACACATTTTCTTTGCCTATTTGAGGCTGTGCTAATAATTATGTAAATAATAATATAATATAATATAAACTTTATGACAGTTGGTGAGTTCAAATTTTTATAATCTATCCTTTCTTGCACTCCTAATGTACTATGGGATGTTTCATTCTGTATTTAAGTAAAAAGACCTGATGCTTCAATAAGAATGTTTGATGTAACACTTAGGAGAGAAAAGAAATGTTGATTTATTCATAAAATCCCCTTACCTCAGCTTTCTTACTTGTGAGATAAGAGTTTTTTGCATTCCAACCATTAGTATTCTTTTTCTGTGATCAGCTTCCAGACTTGTGAACTTGTGAATTTCTCTTCATTACTAATCACTTAGTCTACATTATTCTGCTATGGTAGCATAAAACAGATTAAGACAGGTATTCTTACATTAAGTATAATATGCAGTCTTATATCTCAGCCTCAATTTAGCTGGAGTTTCAGAGATCGTGTTGACCTGTCTCCCCCATAGGCTCACACAGGGTGTCTATACTCCATGAAATCTAATGTATTGTGTGCTGCTTTGCTTGTATTTATTTGCATCCTCCTTGGGGACACTTGCTCCATCATCCTCTTTGTACCTGCCTCATCATCTCCACTGCCTCTGACCTGCTGGGACCATTATTTCTTCCAATGCATTCTTTGACTCTTGATTGTATCTTGTCTTATACAGTTCTCCAAAACATTTCATGGATCATATCTTTGCAAAACTACTTGATTCTGTAAAGAGAGAAGGCTGTTAGTCTCCTTTTGTATTCCCAGGCTCCCTTGAGTGGAGTCCGATATAGAACAAGTGTGTAACAAACACACTTTGCATTTCCTTACCAAAGGGAGACAGTCAAGAGAAGGGTGGGTGCTTCATAAGAAGTGTGGTTATTGTCTGAATGCCTGTGTCCTCCAAAACGCATTGAAATTTAATTAGCACTGTAATAACCTTAAGAGATTTGGCACTTCCACATGGTTATTTGGCCAGGGAGGCTCTACTCTCATGAATGGGATTAATTGTGCTATCATGCAATGCTTCCTTCTTTTTTTCCTTTTCAGGCCCCTTCCTTACTCACCCTCTCCTACCACATGGTGTAACAATCAAGAAGACATGTTAGATGCAGACCTTTAGTGTAAGACTTCTCAGTTACAAGATGCAGTGCTATGAATTTCTGTTCACCATAAGTTGCCCAGTTTGAGGTACTTTGTTATTATAGCAAAACCAGATCGAAACAGGTACCAGTTACCTTAAACATAAAGGAGGGAAGATCGTGCTGAGTGCCAGCCTTCGGATTTAGAGTTAGTTGACTGAAATGGCTCTGGCATTTCCTGCCTCTCTGACTCTGTGCTTTGGTCACCTGCCTGCCGTTCTCTTTGCCAGAAGTCAGGTTGTCATTGTACATTAGTGAGACTGTTTCAATGCCTTTCTTCCCTCTTTGCTCTTGCAGATATCACACTGCTGCGCACCACGCCCCCGTGTCTGCGCTCTGTGCGCTGGCACCCAGTTCCCGAACTTCGGGCAAGGGGGCTAGAGGTTAAAATACACAGACAGAGAGACAGTGACACGGATCATCCTTGAATTCCCCAAGAATTCCCCCTTTATTGTGTTCAGGGGCAGATTATATAGAGATATCCACGCCCCAGCCAAACCCACCAGAAACCACTCTCCTGCCATCAGGAACTCCTGAAGGTCTCGAGCTCAGAGCAGCTGTAGGCACTCAGATTAGGGGATTACAAGAAATTCAGGATCTGGGGTCTTACTGCTCCCAATATCACACTTCCTCGTAAAAGAGATGCTGCATGTTTCCTTTCTGTTTCAGAACTATCATCAGTTACCCATTGATGTGACAAACACCTGTCCCAGTGTATGGAGAGCAAGCAGGATCAACTACACTAGCCATAATTCCAATGCCAGATTTCCAGAAAGACTTTTGTGGTGACTGTGTTGTAATGTTTGTTGCTCAGTGTGTCTCAGAAGTGACATGATACACTGTTCAAAGTGAGAAATGTGACACCTGGAGAAAAGGCCACCACACAGCTGTCGGTGTCATCTCAGTTCTGGACATTCGCGCAGCCACACCACACTGACAACCTTATTATGCCCAGCTCTTCAGCAGTATCCTGTCTCTGTCTGGCTGACTGCATTGTGTTTCAATTAGCAGATTATTAGACACCGTGTCCCTGTGATGACACAAGCTGATGACAGCATTCACCACTGCCCTACTAGTGAACATATGTTGAATAATACACGGTGCGTGTAATGTAAATTGCTACATGACCTCGGGCTTCTGCATGGTGATGGCTGTCTCTAGTATGATTCTTACAGTAAAGTGGCTCTAAATTGCTTTCTGGGTACCTGGACCCACAGGTCTTGTGTTACTGCTAGCAGCTGAGAACACAGCCCAAGACAATGAAAAAAATCTGGGAAAAAAAACCTGTTACTCAACAACAGCTTTCTATGCTTTGTGGGATTTTTATAATTATTGTTATTTATTTATTTTTCCAGTGGCAAAATATTAAATATTTGGTGACATACACGTTCAATCAAATTCTGAGACCAGCCTGATCTACATAGTAAGTTTCAGAACAGCCATGGCTAGACAGAAAAACTCTATTTCAAAATTTAGATAGATAGATAGAGAGATAGATAGATAGATAGATAGATAGATAGATAGATAGATAGATAGATAGATGATAGATAGATTGAGTGATTGATTGATCGATCTAGTTCCAGTGTATACGTGACTTCAGTGTGCTGACCAGAACATGATCAATATATTTTGAACAATATTATCACCAACTCTTTTCAGATGATCCCTGGAACAAAGTAAAAGAAAACAAAGAGAACAAACATAAAACTGCCTACTTGTAGCTGCTCTCATTAACTTCTAATGCTTTCTATTAATAGACCAAATATTTGACAAACTCAAAATCTGTATGCACATGCATTGAAAAGAGAAAAATGTTTCTGGTAAGAAATTTGAATGTTTTACTTTTTACACTGAACCACGATTAAAATATGACAACTTACATTGCTATTTTAAAGACATTTGTTGCTCGATTTTAAATGCCCAAAATTTCCTATTTAAAAAAGGAGACAAAATTAAAATAGCTTTTCCCCTGAAGAAAATGTCAATAAGGCAAATCTTTGAAATCAATAACATATGGTGCTTTTTAGCAACTGTGTTTGTCAGCACACAAAAATAATTGAGGAGTCTTATTAAAGAAATTTAAATTTACAGGTTTGACATTGATATGCACATCTAAGAAATCTCAATTGGGGAATAAATAATTGTCATGTAAGGTGATGGATTATTGATAACTCTGCTCCGCCTGGCTTTCAGCCCATGCTGTTGTTTTTCCCTTTGGTGAAGACTGGGCACCCAGCAGAGTGAATCCTTTTCTCTCCAATCCTTTTCTGGTCCGTCCTTCCCTCTTTCCCTCCTTCCCTCTGTGTGTGTCTCCTTCCTCTCCTTTCTTCTCATTTTCTAGCATCCTTTCACATGGATAAACATACACTCACATATATATTTATGCAAATTTATTAATGTATGCACATTCTTAGGCTCATTTCAAATATTCAGGATTGACCAGATAATTTTGTTCACTTTAGAATGCATTAAGGCTGTCTATAATCTATCCTTCTATAAACGCTATGTTCGTTCACTCACTAAATATGTGGGATAGTACTCCATTGACTAGATGTACATAATTTACGTGTTAACTTTTTAATACAAAAAGTGTGTTTAAAATTAAAAAGCAATGGAGAGTTATGGGAAAACGAATGCCCGATGGTCCAAGAGTGAGCAGAAGTGATAACTGGTCAAAGACGAGTAGTGTAAACAGTTCTTAAAGAGTATGGTAGGTATTAGAAACAGTGATACATATTTACTTGTTTTCCTGTGTTTCAGACTTACACAGTTATCTGTCCACCTTCAATGTCTTTGCTATGATGAAAGTGTTAATGCCTCACAATACCTCTTGTCTCATCTTCTTTTAACTGCTTCTGCTTTTAATCACAGTTATCACTAATTATCATACTTGTAAATTTAGGGCTCACTTTAATGATTTCAAACGACCCACTTAAATCTCTCATCCTTGACTCATCAGATTATCCAGTCTGTTTTATATTAAGTCAAGTCTAACTTTTATTAGAGACAAGCTCTGAATCTTAGCAGGTTGACATCATCAAAAGTTCACTCTTCACTCTTCCTGTTGTTTCGTCCTGGCTGCAAACAATGCTAGTAACAGTATTTTTCTCTCTAAAAATCTTCTGCTTTTCTACCCTGTTATCACAGTGTTGGGAACATATGATGGTTTCCAACATTTCCATGCTAATATCTCTATGTATCTTCTTTCTGGAAGATTGTTTGTAGTGAAAACATGTGTCTTCTGCTTGATACAATTTGTCTATTTTTAGTGTTACATGCTTCTTGCATTATTTATTTTCACTTCTCTTTCTTGTGTCTTTCCCTAACTTTGTTATTTCTATATTTTTCTAATTGTTGAGGCCTTATTTTTCTACATTTGGACTGCTCAAGTTTCTTTTTTAAAAATCCAGGGTATCATTCAGAATTCCTCATGTCATATATGCACAATGGGATTTTACCCGGTCACAAAGAAGCATGGCAGTATGTCATTTTCAGGGAAATAGACAGACTGGCGTTCATCATGTTAGGTAGAATAGGCTAGACCCAAAGTGACCAATACTGTTTGTTTGCTACCATTAACAGAAGGCAGAAGCTAGACTTGCATACATAGACAAATAAAAAGTGATATAAAAATATATGTATAAAATTAGTCCATTTCCATATGGAAGATAAAAATCAATAAGCAAAGTCTCGCAGGTTCACACATTTTCTCTACTTCTTGACACATTTCTGATTGACGTTTCTTGTTCAGTTTGGGAAGGGGGATTCAGCATTTTATACCACAAAATAAAAATAAAAAAGCTAGCTTGCAACTTGAGAGAAAGGTAGAGCTGAGTGTACAGGTGAGCAGGGAAGACTTCTCATTTCTCTTTCCTTGGAACATTGCATTTCTCTGTTGGTTTGTTTGCTTGTTTCATTTCATTTGATTTGATTTTTTTTGAGACAAGGTTTCTTACAGCCTAGACTGGTCTTGACTACTTATGTAGATTGTTGATCCTCCTGCCTTCCAAAAGATGAGAGACCATGCTAATTGATTTTATTTTCCACATGGAAATGAACTCACTTTTATACATATATTAGATAAGGCAGCAGCCTTACATGAACCCTACAAGGGGCATGCCAAGTAAATTAGTCTCTTTTAGAACCTTTTCTATGGCATACTGGCTCATGGCAAGTTGTGAAAGAGGATTTATAAAATCACATCAAACAACTGTTTGTATCTCCTTATAGATATCATCAACCCTTAGCTTCTGAAGAAAACCAACATTATTTCTTTTTTAAAATGAGATGGCTTCTGAATAAATGGTTTTGAGTTACTGATTTGATAGATTGAAATTGCACAAATATAAATGTGCTTACTTATCTCTGGGGAAACTTAGGCTAAAATATCCTTTGTTTTTATAAATCCATTGATTCTGGCATAGTCATTGATAGCAGCAAGCAACTCAATCTTGACTCATTAGTCACCAATTTTTTATTAGATTTTATTTTTAAAAATACCAATCCAAATTTTCACTCCCTACCTTCCTCCCATTCCCTCCACACACCTTCCTACCCCACCCCCTCCAATCCTAAGAGAGGGTAAGACACTTTGCTTGTGGAAGGTCCAAGGCCTTCTACATCTAGGCTGAGCAAGGTATACATCCAAAGAGAATAGGATCCCAAAAAGCCAATACATGCAGTAGAGATAAATCCTGGTGCCACTGCCCATAGCCCCTCAATCTGCCTGAGCCATACAACTGTCAACCACATTCAGAGGGAATAGTTTGGTCCTCTGCTTATTTCTTCCCAGTCCACCTGGAATTGGTGAGCTCCCATTAGCTCTGCTAAACTGTTTCAATGAGTGAACCCTTCATGGTGTTGACCTCTTTGCTCATATTCTCATTCCTTCTACTCTTCAACTGGACCTTGGGAGCTCAGTCCAGTGCTCCAATGTGGGACTCTGCCTCTGTTTCCATCTGTTATTGGACAAAGGTTCTATGGTGATATTTAAGATACTCATCAGTATGACTACAGGGCAAGGTCAGTTCGGGGACCCTCTCCTCTATTGCTTCGTGTCTTACCTGGGGTTATCCTTATGGATTCCTGGGAATTTTTCAAGATCCAGGTTTCACGCTAACCCCATTATAGCTCCCTCAATCAAGATATCTCTTTCCTGGCTCTCATATCTGTCCTTCCTCCATCTCGACTATCCCATTCCCTCAAGTTCTCCTCAACCCTCTCCTTATCCCCTCTTCTTCCCCTTCTCCTTTACTACCACCCTCATGCTCCTAATTTTGTCAGGCAATCTCTCTGTTTCCACTTTCCGGGTGGGTCTATATATGTTTTTCTTTGGGTTCACGTTATTACTTAGCTTCTCTAGAATCATGAACTATAGACTCAATATCCTTTGTTTATAGCTAGAATCCACTTATGAGTGAGTAAATAATATATTTATGTTTTTGTGTCTGGATTACCTTACTCAGGATAGTGTTTTCTAATGCCATCCATTTACATGCAATATTCAAGATGTCAATATTTTTTGTTGCTGAGTAGTACTTTAATGTGTAAATGTGCCACATTTTCTTTATCCATTCTTAAGTTGAGGGACAGCTAGGTTGTTTCCAGGTCTGGCTATTACAAATAATGCTGCTATGAACATAGTTGAACAAATGCTTTTGTAGTATGATTGAGCATCTTTTGGGTATATTCCCAAAGGTGGTATTGCTGGATCCTGGGGTAGGTTGATCCCAAATTTTCTGAGAAACCTCCATACTGATTTCTAAAGTGGTTGTACCAGTATGCATTTCCACCAGCAATGGATGAGTGTACTTCTTACTCCACATCATCTCCAGCATAAGCTATCATTAATGTTTTTTGATCTTAACCATTCTGATAGGGGTAAGATGGTATCTCAAAGTTGTTTTGATTTGTTTTTCCCTGATAGGAACTTAAAAATAAATTGGAAGAAATGAGGCAAAATTATTAATGATCCTATCTTCTACCCTTTCCTTCTTCTTATTTTTGTGCTTTCTTCAAATGAACTTTTTCCTGGAAAATATTTTTCCTCTAGTCTTTTGAGTCCAGATCTTGCTTCATAGTCCAGATCTTAAGTGGGTCCAGAATGTTGTCATCAAATCTGTGATCCTCCTGTATTAACTTTCAGAGTTCTGGGGTTACAAGCATGCACAATAATAATACCATGCCTAGTATCTTTAAATGCCTAGTTTTTTTAAAATGTATCTATTATAGTGATACCTTTTTCTTATCTTCAAAATTTCCTCCTCTTAAATACCTCCAACAGTACAAGTATAAGAACAGTCTCTCCCTAAGCTCTCTTACAGATAGATAAATATTCAATGAGTTTCTTTCTTTTTGAGTACAACTATGATGACTAACAGATAAAACATTTTTCCATTGAATGTGGCTGTTGAAAATAATGAATAGTGTTCAATCTTTTTTATTAATGCTCCCTAGAACAGTAATATTCCTCTTTGGGAAGATTATTTGATTGCAAAACAAAAGAGCTGAATTTTTCTCCTGGTTTTACAAATGATTTATTTTTTTTTCTACTTGAGAACTTTGTATTAATGTTTGTAAAACAACTAAGAATGGAGAGATGTAACTTAGTGACAGAGTGCAGTCCTACCATGCATGAGGCTTTAGGTATGATA
>NC_022032.1:16653261-16655140 GCF_000317375.1 Microtus ochrogaster | reverse complement strand
TTCCTTGCTCGTGCTCCCCCTCCTTCTGCTCCTGATTTGGACCTTGAGATTTCTGTCCGGTGCTCCAATGTCGGTCTCTGTCTCCTTTCATCGCCTGATGAAGGTTTTTAACTGGTCTTTATTTTCTTCGCTGTTCAATCTTAGAGGTTTCAAATAATTTTTTTCTCAATCTTTGTAATTCTTTCCTGGGTTTCAAGTCTCTTGGTAAGCCTGTCAATGTCATTATTCTTTTTATTACCTTATTCATTTGAGCTCTTGGGATACTTGTCATAATTTTAAAATTCTCAATCTTATATTTTAACTTTCATGACTTTTTTTTTGGTTCTGATATGTGCCCTTTCTTTTCAAACTATGTTTGCTTTTTCCCTTGTATAATTTCTTGTCAGTTTGTTGATAATCATACTTGCCCTGGAGAAAAGGGACTTCTGAAAATAGGTCTTATTAAAATAATAATATCATTCATGGAAAGAAGAAATATTCTAATGTTTTATGACTACGTCTCCGTGGTTTTAGTGAGTATATGATTCTGGACTATACGTTACACAATTGCCTCTAAATAGCTCTTCCTCCCGTGAGTGGAGAGAAAACTCCCGTGTGCTGCAACGAGATGTTCCTTTCTCCTCTCTAGCAGGGTGGTGTGGGTTGGAGCTAAGAATTTCTTTTCCCCTTGGAAGATAAGGAAACTCCAACAAGTTAGGCTCCTGCTGACTAATCTGTTTTAGGGAGAATGAACACAGGTGCTATACACAGTTCAAAACAGTGTCCAGCTCATACTCTCTGCTGCAAACCTGGGAATAATTTCCCCCAATATTCAGTGAAAAACCTAGTATCCTCCATGAGGAATAGCCAGTAGAATTTCAGGAATTTTCCGTATCCGTGTTCCACTGGATGTTTAGTATCCAGGTGTGTCCTCATCAGTTCAACAATTCATTGGTTAGACCTTTGGTTCCCTGGAAGCACATACTGCAAGTATTCTTTCTCCAGTATGGTTTGCTTCTATCATCTCTCCCTAATTTGGGGGTGTGGTTTGACTCATGACCTTATTTCATTTATAGGTCTTAGTACAAGTAATGATTTTTCAATTTAGTTCAACTTTTTATTCTTTGGGATAGAGTGGTAAAAGCCAAACCATTTTCACACAGAATCACAAAGTACATAAGTTAAGCACAGAGATTAATACTTTTTTCACATTATCTATTTTCCGTTTGACTTTTCTTTATATCATTTGGTGGAAATTTAGTATTGATGTATTGTTTTAAACTTTTTTGTTTTGTTTTCTGATATTTTGCTGGTCTGTTTTTGTTTTTCAAAACAGGGTTTCTCTATGTAGCCATGACTGTCCTAGAACTCACCCTGTAGGCCAGGCTGGCTGGCCTTGAACTCAGAGATCTTGCACACACCTTCCAAGTGCTGGGATTAAAGGTGTGTGCCACCACCATCCAGCTGCCAGAATCCTTTTAATGCTAAACTAAATGAATATAGCAAAAATTTGTCAAAATAATATTTGGGATTCCTTCGTTAAATATCTTAGTAGAGTCATAAGGGTTACTGTACAGGAGTTCATATTCTGCCTATGATTATAGCTTAGCAAAGAAAAATAAATTCTCTCTTAAGAATGAAGGCAGCAAGATATATGAGAGACCAAAATTCATCCAGCACCATCACCATCCTGACATGCCATCATCTCAAGAAATCCTTCTCTGTAGTAATGAGAAGCAGTACCTTTCCATCATGTTAAGCTGCATTTGTCTCCTTTCCAAGAGACAGCTTTTGTTTTTTATCCCTAAGATTTGGAATTATTCTGGGTTCAAAAGCTGTGGTGTTCTTCTGGTGTGTGTGTGTGTGTGTGTGTGTGTGTGTGTGTGTGTGTGTGTGTGTG
>NC_022032.1:16625476-16653161 GCF_000317375.1 Microtus ochrogaster | reverse complement strand
GTTTTAATTGCACATGAGGACATGGGGAGAAAAGCTGAAGATAAAGGCTCTGTCTCCATAGGCATCTATGACAATTAGATATTAGTAGTGGTAGGCCAAGCCAAGGTCCTTTGAGAGGAGCATTTTTTAAATTGATTTTTATTGAGCTCTGGAGAGGAGCATTTTTTTAAACAAACAAACCGCATCCCCTGAGTACTGACATGGGGGCTCCAGCAAAGACCATACACTGCCTCTATCTGTTGAGCATATTTGTGAGAAATGGATTTTCAGCACATAAGCCAGGGCAAGAAAAAAATAGAAGATGATGAAAACAAATGGCGCCAGAAATTCTGGGGACTCCTACCAAGATAGCCGGAGGATTGGCATATGATCAGTACAATACAGACACAGTAGGAATGTCACATTGTCGGATACAGTGAATTATCCCTCACTTGCTCTTTTAAAAGTGAAAGCTTGGCCAATGTTAGGATCAATGAGAGTCTTTAGAATAACTGACTTCATGTCCACATGTATTATGCATATTTTTTTTAAAAATATTGTTTAAATATTTAGCTAAGCTATAACTTACTAGCAGAATTCCTAGTGAGAATTTATACAGTAAATTATAATTAAAAATGGAAGAAATTTGGGGACTAAAAAGGGAAAATGAATAGAATTGAAATCAGAGGGAAAGGGGGCAGCTCAGTGCAGTGACTGAAGACCAGACAAAGACAAAACTTGTAGTAAGAAGAAACTACATTTATATTTGCTATCTGGTCAATTATATACACTATTGGTTTTCAGAAAACTCACAGACTGTACTTGAAAACAAATTAGTTTATCAGCAAGAAATCCCACATCCACTGTGAATCTTATAATATTTCAGAGCAATGACGTAGACCAAAATCAAAAGCTTTGAAATTCCCCTAGAGAAACGGTCCCACCAAAGGAAGGCAGGGGTCAAAGAGACACTGATGCTTATGGCTGTGAAGTGATGCCGATAGGATGTTTGAACGAGATTGCCTGGCTGGTTCTAATCCCTGCCAGCCATAATTTAAAGGGACAGAAGTGATTAGTTTGCAGTGCTGCTCCGTTTATATCAATAACACTTTTATTTGGTTTCTGCGAAAGTCTCATTGCTCTTGTAACTGAATGTCAGCCAGTGAGTGAGACCTGTCTTAGTTACATTGACAACTACAGGTCCCGGCAGCATAAATATGAGGCATCTGAGGCTGGTCTTCTGAACTTTAATCAAGTTGGGCTGTGCCTTTATTCTGAGCTTTGATAGAGAAGGGCGAAATCCAAATGCTCATTTATAACCCAGAATATGGGCAGCATCTGTTTTCTAATACGAGCCATTGAAGTTTTAGCACAGAAAAGGAAACTGAAGTTGCAACCCCTTGTCTAACTGAATCTATGCTTGAAAATGAGATCAGAATCCAGTCAAGCAAATCACCTGATTTGGTAGGATGGGATCTTGCAGTCAACTCTTAAATCCTTGTCCTTTGTGAAGGAACTAAATTAAGTTTGAAACGGGCATTTGCACAGCTAGGTCGTCTGGAAAGCTCCTGCTAGATTTCTGGGAGTTGCTATGAGCTACTGTTTATGAGGCCCATTTTCCTGACTATGGGCGTACACATGTATAATATTCTATCCTATGCCAATGAAAAAATGAAAATCTTAATTTTCAAATATACTTTTAATCAGCATCCAGTGAAAATTAGCACAGTTTACCAAAAGTAATGATTCTCTATAAACGTGGCACTAAGCGTGCGCTTCACCTTCTGTCCTCTATGCTGTCGAAGCCCTACCCAGAATGCTTCATTTCCTTTCTGCTTCTTGTAAAGAATGATATGATTTTCTTGCTAATGATACAAAGAATCTACCAATAATTTTTTAAAATCTGAGAAGTTATATAATATGTCAAAAACCCTGCTTAAATTTTTTCTTAAGATGTTGTAAAAAGCCATGTAGGACAATAAAATTGATTTTATTATTATTTAAGTATTAACTCACTATCATTGAGTACCTAACACATTATACGATTTGCTTGTGTATGTGGCCTTGTCCTGTTATCTAATCATCACGGTCATTCTTGTGGTAAGTACTACTTTACACTTGAAGAAAAACCTTTAGTGTTAAATAATTGAAATCAGGGCACAAAGCAGCCATTTTGGTGATGCACTGGATTTATTCTCGACATTCTCTGTCCTTCTGTGTGCACAACTCTGCCTCGCATGTTGCCACGAATGTTCTCACAGGCCAATGTATTTGGGGTACCTAATTGAGTGTGACCCAAATCCTCCTCAGGTCATCCAAAAGTAGGCAAAGTCACCTTATTCCTTGAACTTGGGCTGATCTTGTAACTTGCTTTGATAAATTGTGTGTATATTTCATGACTTATAAATACTAGAACAAGGAAGACTTATACTTTTTATTTAATTTACTTGCAATGATTCTGGCAGTTTGTAGAGAAGCCTAAAATAAGAGGCCATGTTTAAATAGAGAGCCAACTTTTTCAGTCATCCCAGTAGCCAAATGAAGGCTTAAAAGTAAGAGGGTAGTCTGAGACCCTTCTCCTTCTGTCATACTGCCTGCTGACTCAGATGAAGAATTGAGTTCAGGCTATACCTGCGGCTCTCTTAAGTTGAATCACAGAATCAATAGAAATGAAACAATAACAGCAGCAACAAGGTGTTGTTTTGAATGCTTTGTTACATAGCAATAGATAATGCAGCAAGAGTTATTTCAAGTCACTGCAATGATGTCTAAGCATGCGCAAGATTCATTATAGCAAAAGAAAAGTATTCATACTCATATTGCTGCAAAGAAAAGTTCAGAAAGGTTATTTTATATGTTCAGACTTTATTATTTCTGTTTCCTGAGTGCTGTATGAAGCATATTATGGATCACAGTTTTAATAAGGTCAAAAAGAACACTTTACTCCACTATTAAAAACCAAAAATAATTTTCTACTGAGATAGGATCTCAGCTGCCTTGAAAAAAAGTCCTATAAAATGTTATATTTTTTTCACTAGAACTTAGCATAGCTTTTTCATTAGTTTGAACTTTATACATTTAAAAAATATTAAAATAAACAAGGAAACAGTTGATAAATGGACTTTATCTTCTCTAAAATTTCAAGTTGAATGCTATGAAACTGTTCCTAGTATGATCTAGAGCCTGGCAGGTATGTATTCATGCAAAGGCCCTGCTCACAACTGGGGTTTGATTTTCCAAAGGCTAAGTTCATTAACACAGATCAGAACAGATGAGATTTAGTTTAGAATCTCTGTTTCCTGTGTCTTAAGAAAAATGCATTACCTGAAACCAGTCTTGGTGGGGAGAGCCGGTAGGTAACAGAGAAGACATTTTCCTCTGGCTTACACCAACTTCTATAAATTTTCCTGTTTTTTTCAAAAGTAAATAATAATAACACTTTCAGATAATATCTATTTTTAATTTCATACTTTCGAGTGTCAAACTTACTATTTTTCCATGCTTCTGTTAGGTTATAAATTTGTTATTATGCACACAATAGCTCAGGTCTTTTAATGTATATTATGATGATGAGAAAGCTGATACCTGAGTCTTCTGGAAAAGGGATTTAAACAGAATTAAAGACTTGAGCAGGAGTTAGAGGCAGTGTTTCAGTGTTAGAGGCATGTCTAATTGGTAAGACATGCTATGGCATGACAGTAGAAAAAGGTAGGATCATGCCTGTGGATAAAAAAAATCAAGTCTAGCCGGGTGATGGTGGTGCACGCCTTTAATCCCAGCACTTGGGAGGCAGAGGCACGCGGATCTCTGTGAGTTCGAGACCAGCCTGGTCTACAGAGCTAGTGCCAGGACAGGCTCCAAAGCCACAAAGAAACCCTATCTCGAAAAACCAAAAAAAAAAAAAAAAAATCAAGTCTATAATGCTTAAATGTAACTGTCAACTTGGTTGGATAAAGGAGTGGTTGGGGACATCAATGACATGCTTTTGGCTATGTCTGTGGGGGTTTTTCCAGAAAGAATTGACTGAAGGGGAATGACACAGTACACTGAGGCTTAGACTGAATCAAAGGAGAAAAAGGTAAAAGCCAGCTGGGTTCGTATCCCCTTTTCTCTGCTCTCTCATCTACTGAGATGTGGGCAAAAAGCTGCCACATGCTCCTGCCACCACAGAGTCACATACTGTTCTACCTTTGCTGCAATGACAGACTACATCTTCTCAAACTATGAGCCAAAGTAAGTCCTTTTCCCCTTAAGTTACTTCTTGCCTATATGAACTAGAAGCTAATATAAGTTAGGTTTGGGAAATCAATCGGAATGTCACGGAAATGATTCTGTACTAGCCCCTGTGGTATGGTATCGTGGTATCATTGGTTTCTAAAGGCACACCAAAGATCAGTGCGGTGTTAAAGAGTGCTTACAGCCCCGCATGCTACAGAGGACTGGGCAAAAACCTTAGCAACACCAAGGCTGTAATCACAGACCTTCTGATTCACAAGACAGAACCAAATTATGGAACCTGCATTTTAAGGGCTCCTCAGAATTGCTTTGTGCACCCTGTTTGAAAACAAATGTGGCCAATAAGGCAACGGATGAGGACTAGACAATAATCCTAATGGATTTTAAAATGTGCTATGCATTAACTCTGGAGGGAATCCCTCTCTATTTCTAAATTTCAAAGTGTAAGTTCGAATAATGGATTATTACTTCTTGGTTATAGTTTTATATCTCTTCCTTTTTAGAAGCAACTATGTGTGAAATAAGTGAGTTATTTGTGGGGGCACATTTTAGTTTCATGCGTTTTAACTTAAGAGTGTTGTGTGTCATGCATATCGTGGCAGTTAGGCAGCACGTAGTGATGGATGTACCAAACAGTCTTGTTTCACCTTGAGCTGCGGTCATACCTATTCTAGACTCAGCAGAGTCTAAGGCTGCCATCAAGTCATTCTGCCTCAGTCACTTTCCACTTGTCTAGAGCTTCCTCATATGTGAAATAGTCCTGCATTAGCACGTAAGCATCTTTCGATCACTAATAGAAACCCCTCATGGGGCATGTAAACTGCTGCCCAAACCTATGATACAAGTGGGCTACTGTAGGAACATAATAACCAGATACCCTGCCAACGAATCCTACATCATTCTTTTCCTTTTACTTGTCCCTAACATAACTATTTGATTATTTTATGGAATTTAATATCACTTTATCTTATCTTAAATTTGCACGAGGATCCTAATGTATAATATGTAATAATGCTAAATAGCACTAAGTATCATCAAATGTTTCGGGGTAGGATATTTTTCATGACGTTTCTGCATAGCCTTGGGTAGCCTGTCGGGGGAATTTTTTCCTCTGATATCTGCAAAAGCTAGGTAATCTCCACGGGCTTCCTTTCTCACAGGGAAGATTCTCTGCTGTTGCATTAGGGATAGTCTAAGTCTTGTGTTGGGAGCAGTGAGACCCCAGATCCTGAATTTCTTGTAAACAACCTGTTTTCCCCTGATCTGAGTGCCTACAGCTGCTCTTAGCATGAGACCTTAAGGAGTTCCTGATGGCAGGAGAGTGGTTTCTGGTGGGTTTGGCTGGGGCGTGGCTATCTCTATAATAATCTGCCCCTGAACACAATAAAGGGAGCATTCTTGGGGAATTCAAGGATGACCCGTGTTGCTGTCTCTCTGTCTGTCTGTGTCTGTGTATTTTAACCTCCAGCTCCCTTGCCCGAAGCTCGCGGACTGGGTGTAATAGCACACAGAGCGCAGACACGGGGGCGCGGTGTGCGGCAATCTTGTGCAGGGATTAGGCTGCTAATCTGAACTTCTTTCTCTTCAATTTCTCAAGAGAAGGGAAACTGTGGGGACATAGTTTTGCTTGAGATGAAATTTCCCTAGAGAGGAAGGAAGCTCATCCTGTCCATTCCTATATTCCTATGGGGTGGGGAAGACTTTTCCTTTACTCCCTGTTAGTGAGCCAGAAGCATATCCCAGAATTACCTCACTCTAACTCCAGAAGTATTAGAAATTGTAACTGTATTTCACCAATCCATGCTCTTGAAAAGTACAGAAAATGCTAAACAAGTAGAAAATTACTCTTCCACCTGAATATGCTCTTACTTCTTGCCTTCCATTCTCCTAAGTTACCCTCTGGTCTTTGTTCAGTTCATTCTCGGGATCTGGCAACCCTCAAAGTGTCCAGTCTTTCCTCCCAGAAAAAACAAAGTCACAGTGACTGAGCTCTTGAGCCTGCTTATTATCATCCAACACTACCCACTTGCACTTCATCTGATGCGCGTTAATGTTTTCTACAGAGAAAATGGGCCAAGGGAGCTCTTCCCAGGAGCGGTTTGTAATTAATTTTTTTTTTTTTTTTGCCAATTCCTATTGCATTTACTTGCCTCTGAGTACTGCCATTGGTTTCTTTCCAAGCTATCTAAGAGCTATTATTTCCCACAATGGCCATTATTCTCTAAAACAGAGCAGGAGTAATAGGAAATATGTATTTGGTCTCTGCCTCTGGTTCCTGGCACACATTAAAATGTTCATGGGATCACCATAGTATAGTGGTTCTTATCTTTCCTAAAGCTGGGACCATTTATTACAGTTCTGAATATTGTGGTGACCCCAACCCTAAAATTACTTTCTTTCTACATCATAACTGTAATTTTGCTACTTCTATGAATTGTAATGTAGATATTTGATATGAGACCCCTGTGAAAGGGTTACTTGAACTCCAAGTGGGTTGCAACCCACAGTTTGAGAATCATTGACATAGTACTGAATCCAGCTTCCATAAGATAATGAGATGACAGATAACTAGTGAACTTCAGAAGGGGCTTCTTACTAGCGAGACTCACACACAGTAGAAGGCTGAAGCATTCAAGTCAATTCTCTTAATTTCAAGGAAAGGAAAAGAAGCTGTTGGTTGCTGACCAACAACATATTTAATCAGACCTATTTACTGAAATCTTCATTAAACCTCAAAGGACAGGGTCCTGATGACTTCTGGTTTGCTGAACATGTGTTATTCCCCAGAGAGTAGGGTGTGGCTGAAAGATGGGTGCTTCCAGTCCTTCCTTTTCTTAGCCTTGTCCTGAGGATACATTTTGTCATGGTTTGAAGGTGATATATTTCCTTTCAGGTGCATGTGTTTGAGAACTTTGGAAATTCTTGGCACATGGCATTTACCTAATTCACAGAGATAGGATGTAGGGGCAGGATTAATTCTAGCCTCTGCATCCTGAGTCACTGAGACATGAGCAAGTCATGTTATTCTCCTGCCATGGACAGCAGATGCCTAATATTATACCTTCGTTGCCAAGATGAACCTTAAAATATAAACCCAAAAAGTGAATTAGCTCCATTTAATTATTTCAGTGAGCCAATGGGGATAGTGGTACACTTGCAGAGTCTGTGCCCTTGAACCACAACTTCAGTCGGCCACCTGATCAAGTGGGCAGGAACTGCCTCCCTATGGTATAGCTTATGGTTGACCATAATGGTATAAGGAGGGTCTTCTTTCTATGTGTTACTTTCATTGGTTGAATAAAGAAAACTGCCTTGGCCTTTTGATTGGGCAGCCGTTAGATGGGCAGAGTAGTCAGAACAGAATGCTGGGAAGAAGGGAAGTGTGGCAGATGCCATGATTCTCCTGCCCGAGACACTGGTCAGACTCACGCCAGTAAGCCACAGTCTAGTGGCGATACACATTAATGAAAATGGGCTAAACTTATATGTGAGAGTTAGCCAATAAGAGGCTAGAGATAATGGGCCAGGCAGTAATTAAACTAGTACAATTTCTTTGTGGTTATTTCGGGGGTTAAGCAAGCTGGGCAGCGGGACGCTTTTCTCATACTACACCATGATGTTTGGTTTTGCATGGAGAATGAATGCATTTCCCACTTCTGTATTTTCAATATGCTGTGGCCAGACTGGATACAGCCCATTGAAAGTTGAAGAGTACATGATCAAGCAGCAGAGATTTTCCTTAGATGGCTCTTCACTCTGACACAGTAACATGCAAGCTAGAAACACTCATAATCGCAAACTTAATACTGTTCTTTCCTTTTCAAAGAAGTGTTCATAAATTTTAGGTGCTTCTACTTTTCCCTCTTACTTGAAAATACACTACAGAAAATCCTTGATTGACCAACAGTTATATCTTCAACAACCGGTGGATTTTGCCGATATAAATTCATAATGTACATCAGTAATAAAAATCTTTCTAAAAATGACATGTGTCCTACTTTGGGGTTCTTTTCCCCTGGGGGTGGTCTTGAATCCAAGATGCTTTAGACTCAGCTGCAAGAGCAGCTAAGATTATCACATCATGATGCTTCACTATTGTCAGGTTTTTAACATGTCAAGGTAGCTGCCTAGAGCCTTTTGACATGCAAGACTTTAAAGCCACGATTTTTCTGTGTGACAGAATCCAAGGAGTGGGGATATTATATCACAAGTATCTATTTGAAATTTTAATGAACATGGAATAATCACTAGTAATCACTAATAATTCTAAGGTGGGTAATGCCATGTACATTCCTTAAAGTTGAGACTACCTTCGAGTTTTCTCACAGAAATATGACTTTCTTTCCTATTTGGCTGGTCCATATAATGACGATAATAAATATGGTCGTACATAAATATTCTCTCAAACTTTTGGTAGGAGGAGAATTTTCTATTTTGTGAATCCTTATTTTGTCATTTTCATGTTCTTATAATATTATGTAACATGTTCTTTTTTGATATAAAATATTACAAGAAAAGTTTTTACTCTAGTGACTTCTATATCCCTGTATATAAAACTAATACATTCAGTGAAAGTGCTCCCTAGGCTACAAGATCTTTTAATTTCATCTGACAAATCCTGCATTGTTCTTGTAAGCTAAATCTTATCAAGAAGCAACTATGAAAACTGATGAAGGCATGTTAGCTGTAATATGAAAGAAACAGGAAACTCTGGTTTAAAAAAAAAACTGCAGAAGTAAAGCGCAGTTATACAAACCAGTGACCTGGAAATGGTGTAATGAATAGGAACTTGCCAACTAACTTGTCTTGTATTCATAGCTATGAAACAGGGATTGAATATTTTTGTCTAATAATAAGTTGTAGGGTTAAGCCAGCCCCTTTTAGGGCGGGTTTGCCTGGGGCGGTTGTTTACGGATAAATCGAGCGCACGGAGGCTGTGCGCTCTCTTGCTTTCCAACCTCCTGTGCTGTGCGGGAACTTCGGTTCTGTAAGTTTTATTTAATCATTAAAATTGTATATATTCTTTAATATTTGCCTGCATTTATTCACGCTGATACAATAAGTCTAGAAGCATCGTTAATGATATTTTCTCCTAGACCTTGTTCTCCTTCCTACAGCACACAGAATCTTCTTGCTCGAGTGAATTCTTCGAGATAAAGGGCATCCTGGCATACTGAGAAAAAAGAAAGTGGAATTGTTGCTGACCTTCTGGCCAACTCTCTGCGAAGAGGCCATTTACAGTTGGGAGAACTGACTTGCTAAATGTTGCATACGTGCTTGAATAATGACTCATTTGTATAAACACAAGAACTGAGAACAATTCATAACGCACCGTGAGAGATTCACACATTGTTCTCTTTCCTGAGTAACAAATTGTACTCCAACAATTATGTGCTCTGTGTGTGTGTGTGTGTATGTGTGTGTGTGTGTGTATGTGTTTGTGTGTATGTGTGTGTGTGAGAGAGAGAGCATACGCATATGTGTAAAGGTCTTACTTTACAGCTCTGGCTGTGAACTCCTTGCCTCAGTTTCCTTGAGACCAGAGATTACAGGTGTGTTTCACCCTGCCCCATGTTTTTAATAAATAATTGGGTTGTTTGTTTTCTTGATGTTCAGATTTTGGGTTATTTTTAGCTCTTTATATATTTTAGATGATAAAATCAAATTAAAAACATGCCTTCATCTAAATTTTGTTTCCATCCTTTGCTATAGGTAAAGATAACAAAATATCAATTAAAGTGTTTTATTTGCAGTATTCATCTGTTATTAGCACTTTAAATGTTGAAGTTTTAAACTAGAAACTTTTAAAATATATCAATTAAACTATGTATTAATATTTATTATAGATTTCTGTCACAGATTTTTTTTTCTTGTGATTAAACACTATCAGTCAAAACAACTTGGGGAGGAAAATATTTATTTAATATTACAGTCATATTGGTCATAAGGGAAAAACAGAGCAAGAACTCAAGGCGGGAACTGAAGGCAGAGACTGAAGCAAAGTCCATGGAGGACTTCTGCCTATTGGCTTGCTCAATCTGCTTTCTTATACATCCTAAGACTACCCACCCCAGGGTGGCACCTCCCACAGTGGGTTGGTCCCTCTTAAATTAATCATTAATCAAGAATTTGCCACATAGCCTTGTCTCAGGGTCAGTCTCACAGAGGCATTTTTTTCAAAGGACCTTCTTTCCAGCTGACTGCATCTTGTGCCAAGCTGACAAAACTAACAGACAGCAAAATTTCCTAATACCTTAGTATCTCTCCTATGAAATCTGGAAAAATATTTTTTCCATTGAAAACTTACGTTATTGATAAATTTTATTTAGTGTGTGTGGTGTGTGTGTGTGTGTGTGTGTGTGTGTGTGTGTGTGTGTGGTGGCGTTGGGGTACCCTGCAGCTTGTGCGTTGAGATTGCAGGACCTGGAGAGATCTCTTCTCTCCTTCATTTATGTGTGCTCCAGGAATCAACTCATGATGTCATACTTCAAAAGTCAATGTCTTTACTGACCGAATCATGTTCCAGACTTGATTGAATTTTTTTCATTTCTTTCTTCCATTTTTCCTGCAGAAAGCATATCAAGATTAGAACAACAATAAATAAATAAATAAATAAATAAATAAATAAATAAATAAAAAAAATTAAACAATACTCTTTATTATGTAGTACAAATCTCTAAAAATAATCGACCATAATCAACCATATTTAAAAATTTGGTACGCAAAGCTGCCAGGAAATACAGTTTATGGTATGTCAGATCTTTAGTCTCTATGTTTAATTGTTTTATTTTATCTGCTTTTGGAATGCCAATAAATATCAATTAAAATCATGTCTATTGATTATGGTTTCAAGATCATCTGTTTCCCACAGGAACTGTATAATCCAGTTATAAAATGTTGGTCGTTCTTACTCATATGGTCCTTGAGAACTCAAAAGCAGCCATTTCAAGAGACAGCCAAATCTTAAGTGCACTTGACTCGATCCATTTTAGATCAGAATGTTTCCCAGAGGCAGGGAAACCAACTAATGAAAATCCCAATGAGCCATAGCAGACAGTTCTTCAAATTCATTCACTTAGCTTCCTATCTCTTGAGTGAGGCTTTTATTGAGCCCAGTTCATAAATTGTACATTTTGATTGAATTAAATCAAACTGACTATACTTGTAACTCTGTTCATTTGAAGAAAGGGACACAGGGTTTTCTATTATGATGTGGATAGCCTATGGAATGGCAAAGTCATTGTAACACACACACCCATACATATGGTTTAAACAATGTGTGTCTCTATACTTCTATACAAAAAAAATAAGTTTTCTTACTTAAGAAAAAATAAGACACTATGATAGAAACTCTAGGTTCAAATTCAAAAGGACAAAGTGAAGGAAACTAAAATTAGCAAGAGAAGATAATAATTCTTACTATATAGTAAGTATTTTTATAACAATATGTCACGGAGGAAACTTAACCCAGACCTTTTATTACTCTTGACATTTTTAACAGAAACAAGTTAGTCCTGAAATAGCCCGTGACAAGTAATTCAGTCTTTGTCAGGATTTCTTTCTGCACAAGTATCAAATATTTATGGGATCAGTCAAAAAGCCTTGACCGCATCCGCAAGGCCAAAACGAACACAGTACATTGTAGCTGGGTTACACTGCTCAACTTGATGTGGGTTTTCAATTCTTGAAAAGAAACTGTTCCCTTTAACTCTCACAGAGACCTTGTAGCTGCACTGCGCTGTTTACCCTAAAACTCAGAATCTTGTCTTCGGCCTGCATTATTATCCTGATGTTGCTTTTCAAAACTTCAAGGGGACTCTTTTCCTCCCCCCACAATTTTTAATATTCCTAAGCAGATCATGCACTCATATGTTAAAATAACTTAAAGGCTTCCCATGAAAGAATTGGAGCACTTCCTTGACATCTGTATTTTAATTCATTTCCCAGAGACAAAGAAAAATTCTTTTATTTTACTTTCCAAATCTACCTCATACTTGGATAGCTAAATATATTCACATGCTTTCTTTTAAAGGAATACTTTATTCTTTGACACTATCATTTTTATGTCCAATTAATTATGATTATATCCTTCTCAAAGTTAATTATTCTGCATATGATTATTTAAACTATGACCACTGAGAACTATATAGTGATCATGTTTTTGAGTGATTGCATATTATACTATAAAGAATAAAGCTATATGGACCTGATGATGCCATCATTATTTCCATGTAGATACATAAACACATTAGAATATGTGGTTGTTGCCAAATTGTTGTTTGTAAAGGATAATAATAATTTCTATTCAAGTGTGCAATATATGAAATATTCAAGACAGAGAATTAATAAACATATGCTACTTGTTAATCTGATAAGGGTTGGTTCTTTATATTTTTGACGTGGCTTATTGTAATAATGAGGCTTCTCACATCTCTTCATCTCATGTGCACATTCATATATCTTATTCAGAATTATGGAACAGACATTCTCATTCATCCCGTGGGAATCGCGGGACAGCAGTTAAAATACAGAAGTCTGTTCCCCATTTTTAAATAAATGAGTTAGCCATTGTGGTTTGTTACAATCAGTTTTCCACTTTATATAAATTTATTAATTTCTTTGTTTATAGCCATGTTCTTATCTGAGGTCACAGAGTATACTTCTAATTAAATCTTATAATCCCTCTAAGCAATATTCTGTTTTGGTAAAACATGATACCTTAATAATGCATATGCCATTGATGGAAGAAAGAGAACTCAGGAGAGAGGTGAGTAGAAAATAAAACTCTGATGTGAAGTCAGTGGTCAGCAAAGGGATGCACTCATTTTACTTTTTTAGTTAAAGATATAGATAAGACATTCTTCAGAATAACACTGAAGAACCTTCTGGACACACAGACACAGTGGAGGATTTAATGATCTTCCCAGTACACTGTGTTAGTTGAAAGCAAAGTGGGGCAAAAGGCAGTGTCTGCTTTGTACTTGCTGTGGTTGCATGCTGACTTACAACAGAACTTCATAAAGAGAATCATACCTTTCTAGAAGCAAACCGTGAGTAATGTGAATGAAAGCGCAGACACTAGGAAGAGCACTGCCGCTTTTTCTCTATGTTGTACATGATCTTTCATGGCCTAAATGGATGGAGAGATTTCAAAGGTCACATTTATTTTTATCTAGAATTAAATAAAATATAATAATTAATCTGCTATGTACTGATTAATCTGAATTAATCAGAGTTGGAAGGAAAGCTGATTGTATTGAAAATAAGAGAGCACACTTAATATCTTAATATCTATTTTAAAGGGTCACAAAATTAAAATTAGTAAAAATGTTTTTAAAAAATCTATTCATTTTGTCTCTCAGAAGAGATCTTCCATTCCACATGTTGATAAGATGGAACGCCTTGGAATAATCAGTCATGCTCATGGAACTGAACCTGGAAAGTGTCATGCCTGAGAATGTCTTTGATCTTAGCTCACAAAAGTGGAAAATGCTTAAGTAATACAGATCATTAGTCTAATAGCCTTACTAACATTAAATACAATCCCACTGTAACAGAATGCTCTGTACTTAATAGTTCCACAAACCATTAATCGATTAGAATACTAATCATTAATGATAATATAATAAGCATCAAAATTTGTGATTTGCATTGAAAATAGTTTTTTTCTCTTATTTTCTTAGTTCTTTAAGAATTTCATACTATGTGTTTTATCATATTCACCCGTTTCCCCAATTCCTACCAGATACATTCCCCTTTCCATATTTACACAACTTTTTTTTTCTTTTTCTTTTTTAAACCCATCAAGTCCAGTTTGTGCTGCCCGCATAATCTTGGAATTGTGGTCTTCTATAAATAGGAGTGTGGTTGATTTACCATGCACAGTCTCTGTGCCTCTCTTTCTTCCTCCCTCCCTCCTCTCACTTTCCTTTCTCTTCTCTCTCCCCTCTCTTTCCTTTGTCTTTCTCTCTCTCCAGCAGCTATCCGTTGCCAACAGTTTCTCAGCTAAGGCTGTGATTTTGTGCACACCTCCACTCTTCATACTTAGAGTTTGCAAAAATCTCATGCATACTCTATCCACCTCTGTGAGTTCATTGGGTCAGTGATCCTGCTGTGTCGTGAAAACAATTCCCTTGACGTAGTTCACTACTTCTGGCTCTTAACGATCTTACCATCCCCTTTCCACAGTGATTATTGAGCACTGGGAGGAGGGTATATTGTTGATGGAGGTTTCTGTCCCGCCTGGCCCCACAGTCATTCAGTTCCAAAGAAGCACACAGAGGCTTACATTAGTTATAAACTGGTTGTCCTATCAGCTCAGACTTCTTATTAACTCTTATATATTACATTAACCCATAATTCTTGTCTGTGTTAGCCATGTGGCTTGGTACCTTTTTTCAGTGAGGTCTCTCGTCTTGCTTTCTCTTTGTTTGGGTGACGACTGCAGACTGATCCTTTCCTCTTCCCAGAATTCTCCTACTCTGGTGCCTCTGCCTTTATTTCCTGCCTGGGTACTGCCCAATCAGCCTTTTATTAAGCCAATAAAAATGACAAATCTTTACAGGGTACAAGGCCACTGTCCCACAGGAGTATATTATATAGATGTTCTATTAATTGGCCACCATTTCACAACTCTTATTTATTTACACCTTGACCAGTTGTGATTTTCAATCTTAATCAATATTTATTGTAAATAAAATATTCTCTGATGAGACTTAAGGGATGCATTAATCTATGGATATAATGATGAGACAATATTTCTACACCCATTTGGCTTATTAATAAATAGTGACAGGTTTTCCTCTAATATCTATCACCAATCTAGTTTAAGATTTTTGGGAGACGAGACAATAATTCTACACCCATTTAGCTTAGTAATAATAACAGGTTTTCTTCTAGTGTCTATCACAATCTAGCTCCAGATTTTTGGCCTGATAATGGTGGCAGGTAGAGGTTTCATCTATGGAGTGTGCCTAAAATCCATTCAGGCCAGTTGTTTTGTAGCACACACTATTCAAGCTGGGGAGGACTGATGATCTCCTCAATGAGTGCGTACAGCTTCAGCACTGGGAATTCTAGCTAGTGGGACAGAACTTTCTTGATTTCTGTCAGAAAAGATTAGTTTTTTACAATTGAAAAGAAATTGTTTTGAGCAAGCTCAATCACCACTCATTTCTATTATCTGATGTTCTTTTATCCTTCATGTTTGTAAGTATGTTCTTTCTTAGAGCTACATTTTTCTTTTAGAAAAAAAAAACTAATTCTAACCATGTTTGTAAGTATGTTCTTTCTTAGAGCTACATTTTTCTTTTAGAAAAAAAAAACTAATTCTAACCCTTGAAAACTGTTGGTGTTGAAAATGAACCTTAAAAAGCTATGCAATCAAACATTTTCTTTTTCTTCAACAGCTACAGAAAAAATACTGTGTAATATATACTAACCATTGGCTGACATTGCCCCTAATTATTTTTTGATAAGTATAGAGGTTATGCACATATTATTACTTATAATAACTTTTAATCTCTGAATTTATAATTGCATCACTTCCCCATTCTCTTTCTTCCCTAAAAATCCTTCTAAGTATTTCTGTCTCCTGTTTTCTCTAAAAAAACATGGCCCCTAATTCTTTAATTGTTGTGAAATACATATATACACTCACAATATGTACATATTTTATATAGTATATACAATGTTATATATCTCTATAATGTACACGCAAAAACACAGAACGTGCTCATTCTGTATAGTGATAGTTTTCTGTATCGAATTTTAGTGCTGACCACATGGTACTGTATAACCAAATGAGAGCTCATCTCGGAGAAAAACTACTTCTGCTTAGTTACCTAGAGTTCGCTGTCCGAGACTGGGGCCTCATGTTAGCACAAATCCCTTTCCCATGTTAGCATCTATCAGTTCTGTCTTTGTTCAGCTCTTATTTAGGCAGTCATGTTAACAAAACTTCATGGGTATAGCTTCCCTGACATTTCTAGAAGCAAATCAAACAGCTACCTTCTTGTTCTTCTGGATCTTTTAATTGTTCCTACTTCCTTTTCACAATGATACCTGACCCTGCACCCACCCACGGAGACAGTGGGGCTGATCTACTGGGAGCTCACCAAGGCCAGCTGGATTGTGACTGAAAAAGCAGGGGATAAACCCGGACTCTCTGAATATGGCGGACAATGAGGGTTGCTGAGAAGCCAAGGACAATGGCACTGGGTTTTGATCCTACTTCTTGTTCTGGCTTTGTGGGGGCCTAGCCAGTTTGGATGTTCACCTTCCTAGACCAGGATGGAGGGGGGAGGACTTTGGACTTTCCACAGGGCAGGGAACCCTGACTGCTCTTCAGACTCGAGAGGGAGGGGGAGAGGAGTGGGGGGAGGCTGGGAGGAGTGAGAGGCTGGGAGGAGGCGGAAATTTTTTTTCTCAATAAAAAAAAAAGAGTTATCCTAAATATGTATCAGTTGGAAATGGGTACCACATAATTTCTTATTCTCTGAATATTATTTTGTATTGTCTACTGGTCTTAGTAAGTTGAGCATAAAATCATATTAGGAACGCAAAAGTGCTAGATTATAGTTAAGTAGATACATTTGAAAAATTATCTTTCCTGTATCCTATGAATATATATTACATATAAATATATTTATATCATATGTGAATATATACTCATATTTTATTATATATGAATACACATTCACATATTTATATATAATAAAAGTCTAGTACTGATTTGGAAAAATAAATTCTTTAACATATTAAAATTCACATGTATTTTGGTAAACTATTATTTTACCATTCAAAGTAGCACTGTGGTGTAATATATAGTTATGAGCTCTTTCTGTAAATATGTCAAAGGAATAAATGCTTTTCATTATAATAAATAATTTTTGTTGAATAGAATTTCTTTAGGCTTTAGAAAAATGTTTTGTTATTTTTAAAAGCAATGGATGGAAAGTGTTGCAACTCTAAGAAAGAGAGATTGATGTTTTATGTACCAATTTACATTCTTTTCATTTAGATCTAGTGGATGAAGCTGAGAAGTTTGATCTTGATTCATATTAACATAGGTACTAACTGTTAAAGGAAATAGTTCTATCAGTGTTGTAACTCTGATGATGTCTGGTCTTTATTCTTAAGTATTACTTTAGCTCATGGAATTATATTGAAGATTAATGCCACAGTAGATTGTTGGAAGTCAAGTACACATTTCCATGCCAATGGAAGTTTAACTGTTAAAACCAATCCTTTCACTTGAAGAAGTTAAAGTTACTGACTTGATCAAATGTAGAAAACATGAAAATTTTAATGTAATAAATATACTTGTTAACAGTATAAATTTGGAACAGACACATCATTTTCAATCCCATGTATGTTTTATAATGTTTAGAATGTATGTACCTATGTATGTTCAATTTAGAAATTTTAGGTACTTTGCTAATTATTTAACTTCTCTTACTCCTCACTTGCAAAGTGATAAAAGTCCTCATGTTTTTGTATGAGAATTAATTCAATCATAATATATAGATGAGTGACTGGCATGTATGAAGGCCTCAGTGAAGATGGAGTGCCATGATTATTTATGAGCTGGCCAGAGTTTTCCAAACCATAGTGAGGACAGGGTTTCTCTATTGAGCATTGTGATTCATTACATATGAGTATTTCAGTCTCTTAAAACCGCTTTCCATGTGGGGAGGAAATAGCTGCTTTAGACGGTGAGTTTTCATCACACTCAATGACTTTTTTCATTGTCAGGAAGTAATGTGGGTTATCACATGGGAAAATTTAGCATGACCTGAAGATGGAGCATGCCTTGTTGCATTTTCTCAGATGCACTTAATGAAGGGAAATATGATAATGTGAAAGACATTTCATGCCTTGTAAACATCTGAAAGTGGATTTCACAGAGAGCCCGCATGTTAAATCAAAGAGAGTATTGGCGTCAATAACCACTCAGTGAAGCATTCTGTGTGGAAAAAAATCATTTTGAGGAAAGGCTCTGCTATCACTAATGTGGGGAACCAAAAGTGAGAATGAAGCATGCTACACTAAAATATGTTTTCAAAAAGGTGTTAACATCGTGCTAGAAGGTGTGGATCTTTCCCTAACTGTTCTGTGCTGAAAGCGACTTGGCCATATTCAGCGGGATACACCACATTACAGTCGGTTCATGAATTGTATTGTAGAGGTCAAATTTATTTTTGTTTCTGAAACTCTTTTGAAAAGTATGTCCTGATGAAGCTGTAGTTTATATTCCATATAATTTACCATTTTGTAATTCAATGTTTTATATGTGTATAGTTCAGAGACTTTGGTATACTTAAGATATTATGCAGTCATCAACACATCTGATTGCATAATTTTTAATTGACCCAGAAAGAAATCCCATAGCTCCTAGCAGTCATGTGATTATTGCTTCTCCACCTGTCCATTTCCTTTAGCCCAAAAAAATCAGAGTATTCTTAATTTGATTAATGTTTTATGGGATTATATAGTTTGAGATTTTATTTACATATAAATATATGTAATCATATATACATATATACATAAGTGATATACATATATACTTTGTATTCCTTCTTTTGTTTATTTGTATATTAGATGATAGACATTTGATTGTTTTTTCTGTTTATCTGTTATAAATAATTTTAAAGGACTTAGGAGATTATGCGTTTGGTAAAGCAGCTACTGATCAAGTCTGAGGTCATAATGGTGGCCATACATAACCCATGTTGAGGGAATGAAGATATACACAATCCCTGATGCTCACTGATCATCAAATCTATCCAATGAATATGAAAGATCCAGAAATATTTTTATTTTCAATTATATTGAATACATGTCTACCTTTGATGATAGTACTATGACGTCTAGATCATTATAACTGAAGCAATTTCTGAAATTTGATATTGTGTCTTCTAACTTATCTTTAGGTACTTTTTCACCTATTTGATGTCTATATATTTCAATCTACATTTAAATTTCTTACCATTTACAAAATCTACTTCTGTTTCCTCAGTTTTAACAGTTAATTATTCTATCAGTTTTTCTACGATTATAACTGATTATATGCACAAATATGTCTGAATATAACTGTGACTAATGTGTAAATTATACATTCTTTGAAAATGATATGATCCTTTTAAATTTAATGTCATGGCGTTTTCATTTTCTTTCCATTCCTCTGAACTCATACATTATTTCACTATGGTTTTTTTTTTTTCTTTTTCCTCTTTGAAGTATCAGTTTCATTTTGGGAAGTACCTCGGCTTTTTCCATTTAACACCTTCATCAAATCCTGGCACTTAGGTTACAGGTTACATTTAAGAATGAGATAATGAGGAAATAAAAAGTTAATGTGAACTCTGGGGGCTGAAGTTAGGATTACAGGGAAACAGGCTTCTCTGCAGCACATTTGGGGATGTCTAGACTATTTCTTGTTGGAAATCACAAATTAAACTGTTTGGACTGTCTCAAGGCCATGCTAATGAACCAAAGATAAATCCTTTACTCAAGGATGAGGCTGTGAGTCTGAATTTAGATACTGCTGATTCTGACTGAATCATGCCCAAATTCCAGTCCCTCCTGGTCAAACCCTTCATAGAAGTAGTTCATCCTATGTGGGCATGATTTGGTGCTAGTTGATTGTGCAAGAGGATAGAGACAGGGAAATCTGACTTTCAACAGAAACATTGAAATTATCTGATATTTCAATCTACAACCACCCTCTGTAACCCTTCTATTTTGTGAAACTCACACTAAGTCTGTGATGACCTGACTAGTATCCTAATATTTAACCTCATCTTTCCCTGCTGCCTAAATAGAGGATGTTCTAGCCAACTTTTTCTAGCTTTCCATTCAGTTATTAATTTGCAATTATTTATTTTTTCTCTTTCATTTCCTATTATTCTCTCTGTTTTTGGAAAATTACATTTTTTTACCACCTTATTATAATTTTAGTAACCTTTCTCTGATGGTGCAAAGATAGTGTGAAAGGTTCATTTATGATGATCACAAATTGTTCATTTTAATGTTTGGCAAATAATTCAAAGAATATATTGAATTATATTCTGGAGATACAAAATTGAATATAATGTATTTCCAACTAGGAACCTAAAAACAGCATAATATGCATAATTACTGTACCTCCAATGACTTTGGCACTCCCACCATATAACAGCTGGAGTTCAAACAAGGAGATAAAAAATATTTATTTGGCATCAATGTTTTAATGACAAGCATAATTGTGTCACTTACGTGTCTATGACAGTGAAGCCACTTTGGGTTCTTCATAGGTACATTAAATTCCAATAACAGTTTACATTAAATGATTATTAGTAGTTGTGGTAAGTGCTACAAAAGTCAAAAACCAATAACTAGATTAACTATTAAAATTATTAGACTAAGTCTTGTCACAATGTACCAAATGCTGGCTAAAACAAAATGGAAACCAAAAGCATAAATTTGTTGAATTTGAGAAGACAGACTCTCACTGTGCAATCCAGTCTGGTCTCAAACTCACAGTGGGAAGTACTATTACCGCCATGCACAACCATTGCTAGGAAACAAAGTGTCTTTTGAGTTGTCCAGCAGTAAATCTGGTCGCAGTCTATGTGAAAATCTGGGGCTGCTTGAGAAGTTACTTAACTGGTCTACAGAGTAAGTTCTAGGACAGCCAGGGCTATTACACAGAGAAAGCCTGTCTCACCCCCGGCCTCCCACAAACAAACAAATAAAAAGAAAGGCTATTTAATACAATAGCACTCTTTTTTTAAAAAAAAAAATGGAAGAATGTAGTTGGTTTTTATTTTTTACCCTTTGGGGCCCGCCAGCTAGCTCCCAAATAATACACAGTATTCTTACTTGTGAATGCCTAGCCTTAGCTTGGGTTGTTTCTACCCAGCTTTTCTCACTTAAATTAACTGTTTCTCTTACTTTTCTTCATTTTATATATCTTTCTTTCCTTCTTAACCCGCAGCTGTGTGGCTGTGTGGCTGACCCCTGGCGTTCTCCGCTCCTTCTTTTCTTGCTCCTCGTCTTCTCTAGATTTCTCTTCCTATTTATTCTCGCTGTTCACCAGCCCAGACTATTTCTTTCGCCTGCTTAGCTATCTGTCATTCATCTCGTTATTAGACCAATCAGGTGTTTAAGGCAGGGAAAGTAAAACAGCTTTACAGAGTTAAACAAATGCAACATAAAAGAATGCAACACAACTTTGTATCATTAAACAAATATAGCACGGGATAGATGAATGTAACATATTTTAAACTAATATTCCACAAGAAGAGAATGCTTCTCAGTATTAACCTAATAATGCTATTGGTTCTCTGTTAAAAAAAAATCTAGTGGTGAGTTTTTCCAAGTTTGTTTTATTTGTTGGGGGGGGGTGCCTTTAAAATATCATTATATTTCCATTATATTATTTATTTGTTTATAGATGGTATTCTTTGCCTCTAATAAGAAACTGAAGTCCTAAGATGCTAGGCTTGTAGGTTAATGTCACAAATGATGAAGAGAATATATTCTGTTACTATTAGGAAAATCAATTAAACAACTTCTATAATAAAACCATACCTGAATTCTTAAAAAATCAATTTAGATGGTATGGGGAAATAGTTATCATTGTAATATTTATCTGTAAATAACACCAATCAAAATTTTCTAGTATCTAGAGAAAACTAATGTTTTAAGTGCCCTTGAATTCAATTTTAAAAAAGAGAAAGAAATATAAGGAAAAAAAAAAGAAACTATTCAAGTAAATAGCACCAGAATGCTTATTGAAATTCTAAAGTCAGTCTCATCTTAAAAAATATACGTGAATTGCTGTAAAAAGAAAGGTCATTTCTTGAATAATGAATCAATGACATGAAACTTAACATAACATAAAACATCAGAAGGGCAAATTCAATACAGCTGAAAATCAAATTGATAAATTGTGCAAATTAAGATGAAACAATATTTCGCAATGCAGCCATGACGGAAATTATGAACAAAAGCCTAAATTCTAAAAGGAACTGTATCTATCTTGATAAAAATCCATGTACCAGGAACCCAGAGTGAATCACACATAATAGTCTGATGTTCTTTTTACTTTTTCGATTGGAAGCAGAAATAGTCAATGGTACTAATAATACCACACACTGACTAGATGATGGACATAAGGCACTGTGACTAAAGTAAAAGGAGCCGACAAATTATGTTTGTATTAAAATTCATCTAAGTAGAAAATATTGAAATTATTCACTGAAAAATGAAGAACTTCAAGAAAATGGAAAAATATTATGTTAAGACATGGTAATTTGTAATTGTTCCAGTATAGCAAAACTAATTAGAAAGCAAGATGAGACATAAATTCCACTCACTAGACTAATCAAGATTTTATTAAAAAAGAATTTAATGAAAAATGTGTGAGGTAAAAGAAAGAAAATTATGAACTCCATGGAAACCATCAGAATTGAAAATGACTGACAGAAGAATGTCTAAATAGTTCGAGAGAAACAAGCTCTTTCCTACTTTCAACGGAGCTGTCAAATTGCTACAAAATACAATATAATTTTTCTTTAAAACACAATTGAAGTCCCCAAAATATTTTAAAGTAGAACTAGTCAAATTGTAACATTTATTCACAAAAGACATAAAAACACCAAAAAAACCCAATATTTCCAAATTAGCCCAGTTAGGTGGTAATATGCATTCTAGTTATTATAATCCAACAGTTGAAGCAGTTAACTTGGTGAAGAAAATAAAGAACACATCAATAAACTTGAATTTGAAGCAGAAAAGATGTAACACACATAGGATTTTGTGTTTAAAGCTTCATGAGAACTTTTGAAGCCTCTTGTATTGCTGTGCATGCGTATTTCACAGATCAAGAGGTGAAAGCGTTTATGATGAGACTATCACATAATTAAAAGAAATATTACCCAAACTTAACATTTATTGTTACTGACCCTGATTCAGTCATGTATAAGTTCTAAGACAGCATGCTATTGGCATCTTAGTGACTTTCCTATTGCTATAATAACAACAAACTGGAATAAATGCTGCTGATATTGTTAGTGTCTGAGGAAAAGCCCCCAAAGAAGACCAACAACTACATATGCAATGAGAGTGTTTATTGATTCCACCGTTGGGGTGGCAAAAGATCAACCCACAAAGAAAGTCACAAGCTCCTTTTAAGCAGAGTTAGGGGACTTCAAGAGGAAGGAGATTAATCTGGGCTTGATTGGTGGAGGAAAGATTAGTATTGGGGCTGATTGGTAGAAGGATCCTAGTGGTTAGGGACCTTCCAGCAGCAGGGTAGGTAAAGCAATTTTTATCATGCAGAAGTCTGGGGGCATCTGTTGAGCTAGCAGAAGGGTTTTGGGGGCCTGCTGACCCAATGGAAGGGCTTGCTGATGGTCACCATTAGCTGTGGTTTTCATGAGACCTGTTTGCTCAGCTCTGTCCCATTCTAGTGAAGTGAAACTAAGGTCTGGGTCTCTGTCAGGGCCCTGGGCTGATGCTCTCCTCTCCAGCCTTTTCAATATTAGCAGCATGAAATCAGTGGAGATCTCCACAAGAGCTTAGGTAAAAAGGAACTCAACTCACTGATGTAAGTATTCTCAAATGGAAAAAAAAGAAAGGCACTTGAGACAGAAAATTTTGTTTGTTTGTTTGTTTGTTTTGTTTTGTTTTATTTCTAAACGTTTAAGCAGAAAAGAGACTAAGAAAGTCTGGAACAAAAAGAGATGTGTGCTGATATAATGGGAGGAATTTTCAAGCATTATATGGTGATAAGGTGATTAAAAGAATGAAACATAATATTTATTTAGACAGGATCTAACTATGCAACAATTACTAGAGAAACTACTCTGCATGGGAAGAAATTTATCTTGTAGGAGATGATTGAAAAAGGTGTTTTGGAAAAATTCCTAGTGAATATCCTGAGCTGCAGGTTCTCTTGTGCAGATGTATTCTGTCTTCCCCTGGCCAGTCACGGAGCTAAACTGTACAAAGAAGAAATGCCAGGCCTTTTATCTAATGAATTTGATTGAAGTTAAGCTTCATTCTGGTACACACATTGCTCTACCCTCTGAATGTCATGAGGAGAATACCAATAGATATACATACGATTTCGCTACTTCTAAGTGCCTCAGTTGCGGTTACAACTTGTGAGAGTGCATAGAAGTGGTTTTGCTCCATCTTAATTTAGGATTACAGAGTTTGGTTTGCTCCTTCAAGGTCAAACAACAAGCCTGTGCTGCGGGAGGTCCTTCCGCTCTTCCAGCCTATAGCCGCTGAGATACCATCCCATTGGGGTGTGGTCTCTCTCCCTTTAAAAAAGTGGCCACTTCCTTCTCTCGCTCTCTTCACTTCCTGCTCCGCCAGCGAATAGACTCCCTTCCTGGTTGGCAGAGGGCTGACGGTGATCTGTAAGTCTTTTCCCCTTTAAATAAATACTACCCTATTAATCATAATTCCAAACTGCTGTGGCATTGTTTGTGACTTACGCCTTCAAGCCTGTACATCTGTTACTGTACATCTTGCCTAGATAACAAAATGTTTGGCCTAAGGTATAGCTGTTGGATGTTTTGCTCCTCAATGTTATGAACTCTTGCTGGTTCCTTCTATCATGATAAAAAGTCTTTTTGCCCTCTTTTTGACTTGGACTTTAAAAGGAATATGAAAAGTAAACTGAACCCGACAGCATTCACTGGCAGTCCTCCATGATCTATCCTATGTCTGTTTTTCTGTTTCTGTTATTTCTACCCCCAATTTTTCAATCCACACACCTCCCTCCAAGCAAGAATGAACAAGCCTGGTAGGACCTGCCAGCAGACATTGTTGCCCGGATGCAGACTACGACAGCAGCTCTTATTTATATGACCCAATTACCTTTCCAGATGACTCATCTGATAGTGGGGTACTGAAAAAGTTTAAATTCTTGGTAAACTCTGAAATCTCAACATGATCAATGCCATAAAATTGACATATATAATGAACTAAGTTGTCTATAAGAGCAGTTTTATTTATTTCACACAAAATCATAGTAGAAAATATTTACATTTGACTCCCTGAGTCTGTAAGATTTGTAATATGCTTCATGAAATAATTTTTGTTGGATAAAGATGAAGTTGCAATATATTTGATTTTAATTTTCAAAAATACATAGCAAAATAAAAATAGATATTACTATGCTAACAAATTAAGAAATATAACAACTTGTTTTGACAAAGAAAGGTTAAGAAACCTACTATTGCTTTTAACACAGAAACACATACTATGATAATCTTCAGTGTTATGAAGGCATTTGTGTAGTTGCTCGTTTAATTGTAACCAAAATACTTCTTGAGACAACTGCTTATGATTTACATATAATATATTAATGTTAAAAATGTATGTAAGAAGGCAGTGACCGCTGAGTGAGCAAACCTGAAGCAGAGACCTCTGCAGGACCAGTCCCAAGCCACAGACCTCCAAGGGAGATGCCCAAGCCAGGGACACCTGTGGGAACAGGCTAGAGCCAGTGACCTTCACAGGAGCAGGTCAGAGTAGCAACCTCCATAGAAACAGAGGCAAGGGAGCTGCTAACTTGAGTCAAGGCCAGAGTTGTTAATATATTTAACCAGGGTTGAATTCCAAATAAGTCCAACAAAGCATGAATAAGGTAAGAGCTGTTTCTTATTTCTTAGTAGCACATAAATATGTTCATGTGTTATTTAAGAAATATACTAATATTGGCAGAGGCATTCTTTGTAATCATATATGTATAATTCACACACATTCTGATGAATTAGGTGAATTGGAAGATTGCATGAAAACTGACACTTTGGATCCTGTAACAAAAGCTTCATGATGAACAGGACATGGAGTCAAGGCATTATATACACCTTCAAGTTTCAGAAACTTCTGTAGTTCTTCATGGGTAGAAAATAATCAAAAGAGGTCATGAACACAAATACATCTCTTTTTCATGGATCAGTGAATCAGGAAATCACATTGTTTGGTGATAATTCAGAAATCATTGAAGTGTTCTGTCCTTTGGTATCAGCCATTTTTTCTCTCGATACTAAAATTGATAGTGAAGGTATAATTGTTGTCATCAAACCCATTGCCCCATTTTCATCAAGATACAGAGTTTTCACCTTCCATTGTGTTAATTGTTTGGGTTTCAGAAAATGAGGAAGCAAAAGTGAACAAAATATACTTATGGAGGCTTAGCTTTCAACCCATCACTCCTGGTGGGCTATTAGGCAATCCTGCTGCTAAGGCTCAAGACACCATTATATCATGCAGAGTAAATTATGGTATGAGAATTGGAGGTGAATCATAGCTATCTGCGGAGGTTTTCTGAACTGAAAAAACATTGAGTACCTAGTCAAGAAGGTTTGGAACTGAAGCCCTGATGATGAGAGATACACAGATAGGTGCCTTTCATGATCTGAGAAAATATGAATGCTGGGGAACGTATGAGACCTCAAGGAGAGATCAATGGTGGGAATAAGTAATAGACATTTGACAGGTACAATAAATTATCAAGTGGTTTGACAAAAATCTACCCTCATAGGCATATCCATTTAAACTCTAAAAGATGCATCAGTCCACATCTCCAAGCAGTTTCAAATACAGAGAATAGTCCAGGAAAGGTATGGAGTAGTTTTCCAAGGGATCTGATCTCCTTGTATAAGCAACTCTTTGCATCCACCCTTGATGATGACACACAGTATGAAGATAGTGTTGGGGAAGAGGAAATGGGGAGAAAGAAGTTAGTTTTATCTCTGCTTTTCTTATAACAGATGGGTCTATGAAGGTTGGAAGAATAAATGCTTCCTAAAAGCATCTTACCACAGTATTTAATTTTAAAGTACGTATATAACTTAAATTAAGTTGTTAGAGTGAAAAATGTTATAGATCTGCCTAGAAACTGTCATGTTAAGTGGATATAACACTTAGTCTTTTTAACTATTAAGGAATGAAAGAAACACCATTTAATATCTCTATGAAAACTATCATTCTACATGGATATAAAGCTTACTTTTAGAAAGTATTAAAAGAACACATATCATTTAAGATTATAGTCAACATGATCTATGCCTTATACATATCATTTAATTTAGTCTTGATAACCTTAAGAGTTGAATGAATATAAGTATTTGTACTTCACAGAAAAAGCTCACTGACACAACACAACAATTACTTGATAACTGATGAAAGCTACAGAGCCAAGAAGTGCCATTTTTTTACTTGAAATTATTTCTTTTTTAACTACCAAATAATTCCTGTTTGGGGGGCAGGAGAGATGGTTCAACAATTAAGAGCACTTCTTGCTCTTGCAGAGGGTGTAGACCAGGTCTCATCAGCCACATAGGACCCAACTTCCTCTTCAGGCTTTCACAGGTATTGCACATATATGTGGTGTGTAGATAACATATGCACTCATGCACATAACCAATTTAATATTGCCAGGCGGTGGTGGCACACGCCTTTA
>NC_022032.1:16610320-16625376 GCF_000317375.1 Microtus ochrogaster | reverse complement strand
TTTGAGACCAGCCTGGTCTACAAGAGCTAGTTCCAGGACAGGCTCCAAAACCACAGAGAAACCCTATCTCAAAAAACCAAAAAAAAAAAAAAATCACAAATATCTGTAAAAATAAAATATTAGGAATAATACATAAAATGGGACTTTCAGTCTTTCATTTCAGAATTCCTGTTCTTAACTTATCTTCAGAATTTCTACCTTTTGTAGAAAATATATTTGAAAAGGTGACTGTAGCCTTGTACTATTTTCTCTCAGCGTTGGCTCAATGAGCATGGCATTCACACAGCCTCAGTGTAAATTGCTCATACATTGTTAGATGAATCTTCTTCAGCGTGATGAGTAACAGTAATATGAATGTCAACCGATTGTAAGGCACTAACGAAGTGGCCGTACATTAACAGTATTGTGTTTTAGGTAGTAGGGAAGTTAAATTTAAATTCCCACACACCTAGCTCAGTGGTGCAATGGATAGCACATTGGACTTCGAGACCAAATTTAAATTCTTCTCATTATGTCACAATCTCCTTAAGTTTTAAAGAAAACAGTCATACTAAAATTACATACAGAGAGAGAGAGAGAGAGAGAGAGAGACAGAGAGACAGAGAGACAGAGAGACAGAGAGACAGATGAGTATCTTCTGTTTTAAACTTATAGGTAAAATAAAATCACTAAATAAATGCAAATTTTGCTAAATTTTAAAATAAATTTTCCAGTGTTTATTTGCCTTAATATTTTAAAGCTTAAAAATATGCCTTACTGTGTCCGCATGTAGACAGTGAGGGAGCATATGCCGTAGCACACGCTGGGGCCAGAGGACAGCTTTCTAAAGTCAGTTTGCACTCCATCATTATGTAGATTCCAGGTATTGAACTCAGGCTTGTGAAGCAAGATTTTTATGTACTAAGCTATTGCACTCTCCCCTCCCCCACCCTGTATTTTGTTATTAATTGATTTTTTTTATTTTTATTACATTTTGCTTGTATTTTTGCATCTGTTTGTATGCATGTGTATAAATGGGCACAATGTCATGGTGTTTGCTTGGAAGTTAGAGACAGCAACTTAGAGAAAGTTGGGTCTCTTACCCCCTGGTCCTCTGGTTCTTGGGATCAAACTCAGGTTTTCTGGATCAGTAGCATGCAACTGTACCTGCTTAACCATTAATCTGCCTTATGTGTTATTTATTTTCTCTTAGCTTTTGATATGACATAATATCCCAGCATTGAGATACACAATAAATTAAACAATTGGACCTGCTCAACAGTGTCTCTGAGCACTGAGAAGGAATCCTCCACAACTATGACTGTCCTTTCAATAAGATTCTTATTGAAAGAACGCCTATCTGCTTGAGTTATTATCCATATTTTCAGATATTTCCTCACAAACAAGGCATTCACCGGGTCTATAAAATCAGGGGCTTGTATTGTTTATCTTATATTAGGATTAAGTGGGTGGCTGAGCTAAAATCTGCTGAGAAGTGTGACTTTCCCAGCCAGTTCCTCACCTTCACCCTCCTTCCTGAATTGCTTGCAGTGAGGTTAATGTAGAAAGGCATTTGCAATGAACAGTGAAACACACTACTGAGACCTCGGAGTTATTTCAAATATCGGGATTAATTCCTGGTGAAATGTGAGAAACCAAACAAAAATATCTTACAATTAATCAGTGGGAACACAAGTCCCTAAAAGATAGAAATATTATGTATTAAAAGATGGTGATATTGACTATGAGCTGTGGGAATTCAAATACGTACATGATTTGAATGCACACAGGATATAAACTTTCATCCTGTGCAGGACCAGAGCTTCATGAGAAACACATCACTTAGACTGAAGAAAACATGGGAGAAAGTAGCACTGGAGAAATGACTTCAGGCTTTCTACAATCTATTAATAGTCAGTGTCCTCTAAGAGGGGAAAGCAAGTACATGTGATTGTGCTATAGTGATGTTGGGGTTTCTTTAAAGGTGACAGAATCTATTGCTTGAAGTTGGTAGGTTTGCTTTGTAGGTGTTCACTGGATGCCTCAACAGAAAGAACTTATGACGGGACTGAATGCTCATCCTTTTGAAGACTCTCTTAGTATTGGAGAATGGGCTGCTTCTCAGTGTTAGTTCCTTCACGCTTCACAACTTGATTATGCTCCATGTGTGCTCAAATTGTATAAAAACAACCTGTAGTTAATAAGCACTTTGTTTACCTACTCAGGCAGGTCTTGCTTTTTTTTTTAACATAGATTTGTTTTTTCATCTGTGCTCTTATTTTCCTGATTTCTTTGCAGATGATTTCATTTTCACTGAGAGGCCAGGCCGTGGTGGAGCATGCCTTTAATCTCAGCACTTGGGAGGCAGAAGCTGGCGGACCTCTAAGAGTTAAGGCAAGCCTTTCTACAGAGTGAGTTCCAGGACAACCTCCAAAGATACACAGAAGCTTGTCTCAGAATAATAATAATAATAATAATAAAAAGAGCTGTGTGGCAATTTTAGGTACTTTCACACTAATTTTGGCAACATTGGAAACAAATTGAAAGCAAGATGTGAATGAAAACAAATCATCATAAGACCCATCTCTTCCTGTTGTGAAAAAAAAATATCTGGTTGAAATAACCTAAGGACAAAGAATTTCCTTGGCTGAATATAGCAGAGGGTACAGTTCATGCTGGAGATGGCCTGGTGATGGGTTTGATCCATGCTGTCAAGGGCTTTGCTTGCTTCTTCTCACACTTTAGATCAGGAATATAAGCATAGAAAGACCCATGTCTGCCAGCTAAGTCCTTCAAAAGGCTGTACAGTTTCCCGAAAGAGGATCCTCAACTAGTGAACAAAGTATATCTGCCCATGAAGAGCATTTCACATTCACACCCTAACAACCTGGCAGGTGTAGATAAGAAGGAGGGCAACAGTCCGGACACATTGCACAGAACTAGGTAATTTATGGTCCTGGGAAAGACAAGTGGAAACTTTCAGTTTATGTAATAGGTATAAAGATTTATTCCATTATCAGAGTGCCAAGAAATAATGCTATTTCATTGGTTCTGTTTTATGGACAAACTTTACAATATAATACATTCAATATATATTAGAATAACACATTTTAAACCATGCATGTATTCATTCATTTTGGAATCCCAGTATGGATGCAGATACTAAATTCTTTGTCCATATCTTAGCAGTAGGCATTTGTTTGATGAGTAAATTTTCAAGGTACATGAGCATGATAATTAACTACCTAAGTCAAGATGTAAATTACTTCTTTTCATAAGAAAGAGAACATTATATTTCTCCCTCCCCCTTTAAGTGCTTATACAACAGCTGTTCTAATCATACAGCATATAACCTTTCAAAAGACTTCAATTTTTATTCCCAGGGCACATTCTAATGAAACAAACATGTACATTTTAGTACATTACCTAAATAACATTACTTTCTAAAAGTCACCAGTGCCAACTCGGAATCTTTGTCATATTCTGAGAGTGAATTTTACACACACACACACACACACACACACACACTTCCAGAGTTTAACAAAATGCTTGCTTTCCAGCGATAAAAACTCTCTTGAAAGCCTTTCATGATTTGATTTGGAAGGAACTTACTAACTCCTAAGCTTAGAGAACAGACGTGCAGAGTAGCTATTGCCTATTTTGATATGGCTCAGCTCAAGTGCTTTTTTCTTTTTTGGATGTAATCTGCAGTTTTTAACTCAAAGTCTTATGTTCTTTCCTCTCTGCCCTTCTGTGCAGGCTTGAGTCCCAGTGAGTACTGGAGGCAGAAATGCAATGTCCACTCTAGCTTTTGTTGAGTAAAGATTGCCTCATGATTAATACAAACATTCTATATAAAACCCTATATAGCTACAGAGGATACATATTTTTTTATGTAAGTTAAAAACTAACTATTGTGAGTATGGATATTGGATTAACCAATCAGAACTGGCACATCTCATAAGGAGACCAGCACCATGAGGATACTGTCATTTCCCTCACTAAGGCTATGGCTCATCCAAGGCCCCAAATTGTCAGGGAACTTGAACCAACGTGTAGCTCATCTTGGCATAGAATTTCTGTAAACAATAGCAATTATCAACAGTCAACAGAGCAATAAAAAGCTGAAGTGTCTTTTCTAATACAGCGGCTCTTTAAATTAAAAAAAATAGATTATCAGTATTGTATCTGCTATATGAGTAGTAAGGCCTATTAGGATTTTAAGCTCATTTAATTATTTGTAATTCTTTAGAAATGTGTAGCATACATGATACGAGCTGCTATTGGCATGCAAAGAAAATCTAGCATAGAATATGTTTAGAAATATTCTTTATGAGAATTCAGGTTGGTGCAAACTATACTACACAGGGGCTTAAACAAAAATGATTGTTGCAGAATAATTGCACACATTTCTTAATATCTTTTATTTCTATTATTCTCAGCTTATAATTTCATTTCATTTTAATAACTCTTATAAAGGAAGACATTTAATCGGGGCCGGCTTACAGTTCAGAGGTCTAGTCCATTTTCATCATGGCAGGGAGCATGACAGTGTGCTGACAGACACAGTACTGGAGAGATAACTGAAAGGTCTATGTGGGATCCAAAGGTGGAAGGAAGTGGGAACTTGGGCTTCTGACACCTCAAAGTGTGCCCCTAGTGACACACTTCCTCCTACAAGGCCACACCTCCTAATAGTGCCACACTTTCTATTGGCCTATGGGAGCCATTTTCATTTAAACCACCAAAGGTGCCTTCTTCAGCATTTCTACCTTACGTTTTGGGAAAGAGACTTTCACCAAACTTACAACTCACTGATTCAGATAGATTGGCTTATGAGCAAATTTCAGAAATCCTCCCAGCGCTACCTTCCCAGTGCTGAAATTGCGAGAGATAAACCACTCATTGCTGTACCTAGATTTATTTTTGGAACCTGGATATCTGAAATCAGTTTGCCATGCATTTCTTCGAGCTCCCACTATGGGATTTTTATTTCATGTGTCACTATACTTGTGTACTCATACAGGTAGAAAATATTTTAAAAGACATAAACGCAAATTTAAAATGTAAAACAAATAAGTGAGATGATGTTTAATTGATAATATATCTAAAATTAATTTCTAAGACCAATTCCCAAGTGATGTTTTATATTATGCTTTCTAAATTATGCTTAAGTATACTCTAGTTACTTTCCATTTTGATTTTATTGTTTTGTTTAATTATTTCTTGAGACTTTCAATCATGAGTACTTTATTTCCTTAAGTTCTCACTGCTCTTCCCTTCTTCCAGCTTCTCCCATGCCCTCCTCCTCAACTCTTCTCAATTTTTTGGCCAATTTTTCTTTAATTATTATTGTTATACATACATATACATACATACAATCTATTCAATTTTATTCACATAAATACATAACATGCATATATATATATATATACACACACACACACACACACATACACACAGAGGGACACACAATATATGTTGTCATATGTCAAATGAGTAGGACCTCTTTCGACTTTCCCCATCCACAATGGTGTATCAAATGGTGCTGTCTGTCATTTCTGTTTTTGGTTTCTCAAAGAAGACTATTTATAAAAGAACCTGCAAGCCTGGAAAATTCCTATCCTTACATTAGTCAGCTGCAAACACAACCATTTCTGGTGTCAGCATTTTTTTAAAGTAAATTTGAATCTATGTTTTGTTTTGTATTGTTTCTATGCCATCAAAGTTCAGTTATACAGATGAAGATTGAACACATATTTTCAGTTAAGCTTAGCAGGGAATAAATATAGATTAAGTAATTTAAGATACAAATGTCTAGAATCCGTTGAACATAATCTTTTTGTGAATCTTTAGATATCTTTAAAACATTAAAATATCTTTGTGTAAATCAATCTATAATTTAGTCCCCTTTCTTAACTAATGTTATACTTCTAATTAGCTAAATCCTCTTTTCAAACATAAAAACTACATAACTAATTTGGGAAAATATGTGACAAATTATCAAATGGATTTTGTTTAGTAGAAACATTAAAAACAAAATTTGGAGCATCAGAAAGAATATTTGCCAGAACATCTTGAACTTTTGGTCTTAATTAAACTTGCTTTTTACATAATTAATTGATAAAATTAAATACATTTCAAAGAAACACAATGATTATGTGTAGGCAAGAGTTACCTGATATGGCCAATAATAAATGAATCTTAACCAGGCATTATTTGGAGGATCACATCAAGACTGAGGCTATGGCAAGTTTAATCCAAAAAAACCAGACTTTTTATACTCTTATCCAAAACAGAATATTTAGGTAGTTGCAGGATCAATACAGCAGTATTTACTAGGATCCTATGATGTTAACAAACTATATATGCTATACAAGCTTAATGTCTAAGACTAGTCATCCAGCTAACTTCAATAGTTTCTGTGGCTTCTAAAGCAAACAGAGAAACACAAGACAAACTTGCTGCCTGAGGAAGTGCCTCTATTTCTCAGGAAGGCACACAGTTCCCCAGAAGCCATGGACTTTAACCTTAAAGAACTATGATGGTCTCTCAAGGCAGCACCACAAGGTCGTTTCCTACCAGCAAAGTTTCAGCACATCTATCTCCAGCGGCAGATCCATGGTGTCTCCTCTCTACCTTCCTTCTCCCAGTATCTTACCCGCCTACTTAAGTTTTGCCTTATCAACAGGCCAAGGCAGTTTCTTTATTCATTAATGGTAATCACAGCACACAGTGGGGACTCCCACTTGAGCATTTTATTTTTCAGATATGCTCTGTTTGCTGGTGACAAGCAGAGGCATAGCCTCTTTAAGAGAAGGTGGAATCAAGGATACATCATGTATCTGCCAAAGGAGAAAGATGGCTAGAACCTTTAGCAGTGAGTCACAACCTCTTGGCAATATACAGATTAACAGAAATGGGTTGATTTGAGATGTAAGAGCTAGTGAGAAATATGTCTGAGTCATTGGTCAAACAGTGTTGCAATTAATATAGTTTCTGTGGGAATATTTGGGTCTGGGCAGCCAGGAAACAAATGAGCAGTCTCTGCTTACACGTATGAAAAGCTTGAACTTTACTGTCCAACAAGGTCACTTATGGTGGATTCGGTTTTGTCATTTGTTCTCTTCAACCAGAATGTAGATGGGCATCCGTGGAGAAGAGTGTTTGGCTCAGGAAGTTGTGAAACTAAGTTGTCTTGTGCAATCATTTGATGGAAGCGGGACTCTATGTTTCCCTTTTACTGATGAGGAAGGAATAAAAAACATTTAAGAATAGAATTGTTTCTTTATATTCTTTAAAGGTCTTTTTAAAACAAAAGATGTAGAGAATTTAGTATATGACAGTGTCTTAAAGCTCAGCCACCTGCCTCCTCCAGGAAGCAAGAAGTTTACAATCTACCAGTGGTCTAGTTCTCTTTGGTGATGTTTATTAATGGCACAATTTTCACTTTGCTGCCTTCCACCCCACACACCTACTTCCCTCATTTTCTCCAGAGGGTGTAGAGTTCTGTAATCGTTTTCCAGATGGTGCCTTCTGGTTTCCCAGAGTGATGCACAAAACTGAGCACAGTTGTCTATATGAGTCCACACAAAGGCAAGCACTGAGTCATGGCTGCAAATGGGAGTCATTATGTAGAGAATAGAATCAAAGTTAAAATACTCTCCATAGATGTGTCTTGGGTAACGCAGTGATTTCATATCTTGTGGACCTTCTCTGTGGTCTCTTTCTGAGTTCCTCACTTGTTCTAATTCTTTTGTTTTACATAGTAAATAAATTTTTTTACAACTATTCTGTCACTTTCTCATTCATTATGTGCCAAAGTACCATCAAAAAAAGATAAAAAATGTTTACAAACCTGCCAGAGAGATATCATAATTATGAAGGTAGTTTTCTAAGGATAAGGTCCTTCCATTGAACTAGAGATACATTGATGACCCTTATGATTTTTTCAAATGCAGGAAACATGACAAAATCATTTGTAGCAATAGGGAACAGTATTTGCCTTTTCCCCTGAGTTAATATAGGAAAAGAGGTTCAGATTTTGACACAGATTGATATAAATCCCACAGTTCATACTTTTATCATTAATTAACCCACACAAGTGTCAAAGTCACACCTTTGATCAAAAGGTTATTCATTAATCATTAACCAAAAATTTGTTTTGGATTTACTCTCTTCTGAAACATTTGTAATTTTTTATCAAAAAACAGAGACTCAGGGTAAAATTTATATTTCAGTGAAGACAGCAAATAAATGCAATATATACTAAAATACAATATTCTATCTAGAACATTAATCCATCTTACTCCTCCATTAAAAACACAGAAATGAAATTTTCTTCATTTTTCAGGCCATTTGCTCTCATTCTCTGTTGCTTCTTTGCCATTCTCTCTTCTCCTTCAACGTCATATATCTGTTTTACCTTATCTGTTTATTTTATTTGTAACATAGAAGCCACAAGCTCTGAAGACTTTGCAACCCCCAAATGTAGACTTCTCTGAATCAGCCTTTATCCCTTTCTAGTTTTCTTTTTTTTTAAATAGTGAGAGGACTCCTCCTAGTTTCTATTTCAGGGTATTTTCCTCACTAAATTCTAGGTTCACTATTCCTCCTTCTTTGAAATTTCATATATCTTCAATCTTTCACTGCTGGTTCTTTAATGAAAGATACTCCCCTGCCCATGTGGTGTTCTTCCAGGAAACAGTTCCCAACCTATCTTCCTATCCACATAGCAGACATCCTTTTTTTGTGACACATACAATCAGCCTTCTACCACATGAAAGCGCAGCACAATGACCTGCCTGTGAAAGCCAGTTATTCACCTCTCTACTAATAGTTAATAACTTGTTACTTGCAGTCTCATACTTTTAAAAGAATCTCATACTTTGGCCCCTAAGCTGCAGGTGTGTATTTTATTTTTTTCTCTTAAAAGCAAGTCCCCTTCTTTCCAGTAGGCTTTGCTTCTTATTCACTTCCATCCTTCGCTGTCTTTAACATATATGTCCTTCTGACAAAGTACTCACATCACTAATCAACAAGGCTCTTTTGTTCTTGCAAGTATTGTAGCTAATGTTTCTGTGTGTATTTTCATTTGAACATATAATAATCTCATATTTGATATGCTCAAATTTGTTTTCAATATCAGCCGTGCTTCTGTTCTTTATGCATACATACCCCATACCACTGTTTCCTCTAATTGTGTTCTGATTCTGTAAAAGATACCATTATTCCATTAGAACTGCTCAGAAATAATGTCCTCTTGTTCTCTCCACTTCACCCAAACATGCATATGTCCTTTGTTCTAAATTACAGACACTATAAATGTACAGTTTTATAAGAACATCCCAATCCTTTCCCTCATCTTCCAATCCTTTATCTTGCTTCTTTGTCTACAATGATGCTGAAGCTTTGTGTGAAATCTAGGTCTGATTTTGTCTCTATCTTGCCTAACCATTTTTTTTTTTTTGAGTCTCCATTACAGGTGAGACAAAATTCAAATACCATGAAACTAAACTGGAGTGTGTTCCCAATGTAATATATTCCAAAACTTAGACCATTCCCTTTACTTAGAATTATATCTAAAAAAACTGTTGTAATTTCTTGACACATAACCAAACAGTGTAATAAAAAATCTTATATATTAAGATTTTTAAATGTATAATTAACTATACATTGAAGTAGTTTAAATCTATCATATATTTCCCCCAAATGATGTTTTTAAGCCATCTCTACTATGACTTGATGTGAGAGTCCTCTTTTTGGCATGGAGTTCCTTTCAACATTTTTGACATCCCATTACTTTTTGTTGATTTGTAAATGGGAAATGGAGAAATTTCACATCCCCTTTGCATGAGCTTGTACTATACTAGGTGTATAATTCTAATATCTAAAAGCTTTTTAGGTCATAAATGTTGCAGTAAGTTTTGGGTAAGCTACGCCGATGAAATTTATTCTGACTTGACATTAAGCAAGTCTTCAACTCCATTTCTTCCAGTCCAGTGAATGATCCTATTATTCACTGCATAAATATTAATGAATTTGATTATGGGGTGCTACCCCAGACCCTGGGGTATGACTTACATACATGGCATTTGCACAGGATTAACTTTCTAAAATATGCAAAGCTTAACATCTAAAAGCCATTTTCCTCAAGGGATTTGGATCAGGAATTCTGAACTTGTATTAACCTTAATAAAGTGAATTGAAGTCTATTAAGCTCTTTCTTGAAAATGGGAACCACTGAAAGAATGTATTTGAAAGAAAATTTACTTTTACAGAGTAAATTGATATGTTCGCTTTCTGGAATATCTGTAGCACAGAACTGGGCAGCCTTAAAGGTTCAAATTTTCTCCAGATTGTATTGACCTAGCCATGGTAATTCAGACAACTAATAACAAATTCACTGTCTTCTGTCAACAAAATTCTTATAAATTCTAGTGCCTTTCTTAGGCCTCCATGGTGCACCTACACAGTGATCTTTCACAGTTAGTGAATTAACAACACCAAAGATACTATTTTGCAAAGTAGACATTTCAGGTTTATGGAGGTAAATGGAAACCTGCAGGGACAGATAGGCCGTTCTTGATGCCCAGCTGGAATAACAAAGCCTTTAAAAAGTTCATCACCCTCCTGTGTGTGTGTGTGTGGTCCCTCAGGCAGCAGCAGGTCTGTCATCATTCACAGTTGTTGCATTTCGCTCCTTACTGACACAAATGTATACATTGGCTCAACTTAACCTAACTGGTGCTATATTGTGCCTCCATGCCCATACAGCAATTAGAAATTCCTTCTAGTTTCTTGACACTGCTGCCATCATAGATATTCGTTTGCATTGGCCTGCATTGAAGGGTCTTCAAAATAGTCATTGAGATGCCCCCCGTAATTAGAAGAGTACTCCATTTTATTAAATTAATCTATAGTAACCTAAGGGCCTCCTTCAATTTATGCCTATTAATAAAAAAGTTTCCGGCCATTCCTGAGCAGATTTTAAAAGGCTCCAGGAAAAGGGCTTGTAGTCTTTAATATTTATGATTTTACGATGTTTATTTGCAACATGAAAAAGAAGAAAAATTTGAAGTTCAAACATATATACTAGCTATGATTTCAGGTTGTGCTCTTGTTAAATAATATTTTTTGTTGTAAATGTTCAATAGTTCCTTTAAATGTAATTAACATCCCTTTGAGATGAAACACAAGTTTAAATTTTGTAATTGTCTTTTTTTTCAAATTTCTAAAATGAAGTACACTTTTTAAACATAGTGAAACACAGGGAAAATAAAATAAATAAATAAAATTAAATTTTGGTTTTTATGTATGACTCTAGACTTAACTATTATTACCAAAACACAAGTTCTTTATATCCAAAGACTTTTTAGTCATATTTGCTTATTATACATAAAACAATGAATGTTTAGTGTTTTGATTGAAGTAGTATTAATTGGTGCTTCAGGATATTGTAAACAAAAACAAAGTCACTAAATCAAAGCAGAAAGTAAAGGGGTTTTTTTCTAATACTCTGCACCATTTAACAAAGTAGGCTTCTTTTCTGAGCAGGTAATGTGTAGTCCTCTTCAATTTGGTGAATTTGATTTAATTGAGATTTTAAAATTCAGAATAAGTAGAAGTGTGAGAAAAGGTAAATGTGTTGATTGATTTTTCTCATAAAGAGATACTAGGGCAAAAGCAAGAATTCAAGGAGGAGGTATATTCAATTAGCTAAATCAGAGCCTATTTCTTTCATTCTATGAGGAAAATTCTCATTGCAGATCAATATGAAGGATCTCAAAATTGGTACTGCTCAGTAGCCAGGTTTGAATGTCTGCTAAAATGAGTCACAAACACAAAAATAAACTCCAAAATTAAATTAGATAAATTAAATGAATATACCACCAGCCACTTACATTTCTTTGAATTCCATTTGAAATTTTATTATTCAGAAAGAAACAATGCATCACTTCCTATTAGGAATTGTGGTACAAAATATAAGCAATGGAACATTCATCAATATGTCAACTACTCCATCTTCATTCACTCAGAGCATGCTGGGAATCAATTTAGGTGTCAGTGTTTTTTATCTCTAAGAACAAACAGGCAATTCCAAAAATAAGGCATTTTTTGATAATCAAAGAAATATATGACTAAAAATGGTACCAATATAAAGAATACAGTTGATTAAAGTTGGTCATTTGCTTTGGAAGACAGAGATAGAGGTCAGGATAAGGTTGATTCCCAGTTGAAGATCCATCTCATCAGACAGAAGGTACATAGTTAATGAAAACTACAATTGTATCACTCAGATCTGATTTTTAATATAACATAGCATCAGGAATAGAAAATCTTGGGTATTGCTTTTATTAACTATATTATAGCAGAAAAGAGTATATTTAAAAATACAATAGATTTTTTTTTGAAGGCAGCTGGCAATGACAGACATTAGTCAAGTGTTTCCTACATTTCCTTCATTAATCTCTCCTTTATAAACTAAAAAATATTGACAGGATCAAAAATATTCCTTAATTTTACTTTTTGGTGTGTCTCATATGCCTGATACATAGATTATAAACTATCTGAAGTTGTTTCAAGTAATATTCTTTAAAAGTGGAACTAGAGATGACCACAACATGGAACCTGAACTGTAAGGTTGAAATTCAGAGGCTGTTTTTGCACTTCACACAGCCCTGGTCCCTTCTGGGACAATGAGTAAACTCTAGAGGACCTATATACCTCTGATCTTTCTGGCCCTTTCTCCTTTCTGTTTTCTCCACCTGCTTGTACCTAATGTTTGAGGCTCAGCAGGACTGTCTTTGCTTTCACACAGTTTAAAATGGTTTATGACTAGGATTATGTTTGGCATCACATGTCAAACTCTCATGAGTGAGACGTTGCTTTAACATAACATTGTCACATCTGTCAATTCAAAATAATCACAAGATGCCCTCTAGTTACTCACCAATGCAAGTGACTGTGTTTCTAATATTAAATTCATTTCGGTCTCAGGTAATGGTGCCCATTGTCTCTTGAAACGGGGATTGAAAGGCATTAAAAGTCTCGGATTGCCGCTAATGTATCTTTGCCCCTTTATCCTGAAGGATTTTGCCACTCATCTCTCATAACTTATAGCTTCTCTTTTCCACTTGATGTAGCAAGATTCCTATTAACCACCAATGGCCTTAACATACGCTGCATTGTGCCATTGACCAGTGAATAAACTTTGGGAATTCTCAAGGGTTAAAACAAATAAACAGCCGGGCGGTGGTGGCGCACGCCTTTAATTCCAGCACTCGGGGAGGCAGAGGCAGGCGGATCTCTGTGAGTTCGAGGCCAGCCTGGTCTACAAGAGCTAGTGCCAGGACAGGCTCCAGAAGCTACAGAGAAACCCTGTCTCGAAAAACAAAAAAAAAAACAAAAAAAACATTAATGACGTTAAGTAGCTATTCGGGTGTAATGTGTCATTTGTTATTAAATATATTAAAATTCTGGTCGACTGTGATTTTGTAATAATATTATAATCCAGCTAGGAGAAGTATAACAATCATAGAATTGACATCTACAATCTACAGGTTAAAATTTTGTCCTTAAATAGTTGGCAGTGAAAAGTGAAAATTGTGAAAATTCTTGTAGTCTTATGAAGGATCAGTCTCATGAGAGCATTTATCTGTGAAAAAATAAATTCTATTTTAATGTTTCAAAGAAACTTTCCCCAGGGACCACTGAGTTCAATCACAGCGATTAAGTATACCTTTTATAACCTAGTCAAAGGTGGTAAATCACCTACTGGGCCAGAGAAACTCAGATAAGAGATCTGATATGCTTGAAGAAACAAAACCAGTGTAGCAGACCCAGAATCCTAACAGTTTAGAAAAGTATTTTGAGACCTGCATTTTTGAGTGAAATATTTTCTCTTGTTTTCAATGGAATTTGAATTGGAAAAGAACAAATTCCCCTTTAATAGGTGGTATTCAGATAAAAGCAAAGTCTTTGGTAGCTGAATGCAGGTCCCCCACAGTGATCTATTATAACTATAATTGTGAGTTCTATACTTGTTTTTTTATGCTTTATATATACTTTAACTTCAAAGCTCCTCTTCCTACTCCCACTTTTCTTTAAGCAAAAAAAAAAGAAAAAAAAATAGCGAAAACAAAAAAGAAGAAAAAGTCTTACAAGTTTCACCCTGCTTTGTATTTGATTCTCAAATGAGTGAAAAATATATATAAGACTTTGTCTTGAAGTGACTTAAAAGCAAAACGGCAAAGCAACACAGCATTCATTAAAGTATCTGTTGCACAAACTAGCATAAAAACATCTCCAAATTTAAGTCTCTTATCATGACTACTGAACATTTAAAAAAAAAAATCCTTACTAAACTTTTAAGAATCAATGTGCCTATTATTTTCCTAAAAAAAAAAAATGTCACTTGTAAATACTGATGGGACATGCATAATTTAAAACTTACTATTAGTGTACATCCCTTCTTAAATATTGAAAAGCAACTTCTTGTTATCTCAAGATCACATTAAACCAGGTGAGTGGGATGAGGGCAGATGTTTCCTGTCAATGATGTCTTTCGAGGCTGTTGAAAATATGTCACGTATCCCATGAGAACAGAGCTTTACTGTAGGTTGCAATTTGGAAGCTCTCATCAAAATAAAGATTTCTAGGTATCAGGAATCATGACTTTGTTTCAGATGTTGAACTATATACTGTTATATTCTGTTTTTTTTTTTTCTGATCTATTTTGTGTCAGGTTAACCTGTAACATGACAGTTAATGAGTTTCAGATAGGATGCTAGAAAAAATAAAAAGGACCACTCAACTTGTTCTAAGAAGGTAAGAAAATAATTTTTTTTATTTTACAAACTTCGTCATTTTCAATAAGTTTATGGATGTAACGTATGAAATGAAGTATTTTCTAAAGACAATCGCTTAATGTTGCATCCTTTGTTCCTATGCCATTCCATGGAAGTTATTCTTTAAGAAGTGCTTTATGCTTTTCTATACATCTGTGTTTTTTCTACTTAACTATCTAGAACTGTCTTGATTTTCCTTGATTTAGCAATACACACACACACACACAC
>NC_022032.1:16583394-16610220 GCF_000317375.1 Microtus ochrogaster | reverse complement strand
TAATTAGCTTAAAATATCAAAAAAATGCAGAACTGTTTAAATAAAGTAACTTGTGTAGGGTCACAATTTAGTATATATATATATATATATATTATATATAAATAAAATATTTGAGATGCATGCTAAGCAACTGAAAATATTGTCAGAGTCCATGAATGCTATAAGCTAACTAAAAACGAAAAACATTTTTCTCAAAATATACCAAGACACGTATTCACCATCTGAATTAAGTGCACTCTAAATATTTTATGCAGATTTCTAAGCTTATTATGTAAGAATAAAATAAATTTGGATGACAAATGTAGTTGCCTTGACATATCCATAATTATGAAGACATTGTCATTATATTTCAAAATTCCAAATAAAATATATTATGCAAAAACAAGCTGTCAGCATATGATCGTAGTTGCACAGTGGACTTTAGGTTCTTATAATCAAAATATTAAACTGAAGAAAATATTTTTGTTATATAAAAATTGACCTAGATAAACTTGAGGTGCTTATTTTTAAGAAATAAATGTCTGTGAATGCGAACTATTCTGTAAAGATATTCTAGCTTACTGCATATTAAGAAATGAAGCATTTAGTCAAATATGTTTCTCAGCCTTTAACTAGAGCTTAAGTAGTTTCAAGGATGAAAAATTGGATTTGAATCTTCACAAACAAATCAATTTTATGTACACATGGAGTTAATATGAATTCAGAAATTGTCATACATTAACTGCTCAGTGCATAAAATTGCCTGTAATGATAGACAAATAAATAATAACTTCTGAAAACAGTGTGTAATATCAATATTTTATCAACAAGATTATTCTAAAAGTTCTTTCTTTCCCTCAGGCTCTCCATTCTTTTTAAATTACATTAATTGCCAAATTCCTGAAGTTGCAAAGTACAAACAAAATTTCATTAAAAGCTATTTATCTCTCTCCAGAGTAAGGAAACCTCAAGTAAATGGGTTAATTAGACTGAACACAGTTTCTTTATACAAACACAGATGTTGGAAACATCTCCTGACTGTGAGTATTCAAATTGTATAGTTTCTTGTTTACCTAGTTACTGAATGTGTAATTGCAGGAAGTAAACACGCTGGCTTCAATCACTAGTGAATAACTTACCTTTGAGTCTGAAAAGTAAGTGCCATTCTTCGATTTTACTTGAACTGAATTGGAATATACAGATCAATGTGTTTTTTTTTCTTTTCATTCTTTATTTTTTTATTTTACATACCGAAACAACTTTGCCCTCCCTCTGCTTCTCCCGTCCCTCACCTTCTACCATCCTACCCCCTATTCACTCCCTTGGAGTGTTATAAAATCTGGCATACCAAGTTGAGGCAGGACCATGCCCCTCCGTCCCTTATTGAGGCTGAACAAGGTATCCCACCATAAGAAATGGGCTCCAAAAAGCCAGTTCATAACTCCTGGTCCCACTGCAGTGATGTGGGAGGTGATGTTTGCTATGAATATGCTTTATTGCCATTGGTTAATAAAGAAGTTGCTTTCAGCTAATGGATTAACAGAGTAAAGCCAGTCTGAAAGAGATATATAGAGAAACTAGGCAGAGTCAGAGAGAAGCCATGTAGCTCCACAGGAGACAAATGCCAGATGAAACTTTACCCAGTAAGCCAGAGCCACGTGACAATACATAGATTAATAGAAATTGGTTAATTCAAGATATAATAGCTAGCTAGAAATATGCATTAGCTATTGGCCAAACAATATTGCAAATAATATAGTATCTGTATGATTATTACGGTTCTGGGCAGCTGGGAACAAACAAGCAGCCTCCTCCAACACTGCAAAGACAAGATCAATATGACTTAAGCTTAATCAAAAAGAATGTGAAATAAATGCACTTTATAATATTTTTACTAACTACATTAAGGGCACTATTCATAAACTCTTAAGCTTTATAAAATTGTATATATTTACCAAAAGAGATAATTCAATCACATAGATAATAGATGGTTACAAATATTTGTTTCACTGAACTGTCCCCTAGGAAGAAAGCATTTTCCATGGTGTGATATATATGTGAGTTTCTGTCAAGCACCATTTATAAATAAAGAGCTCACTTGGTATTGCACTGAATGTCAATTTTAAAAATTAAAAATATTCAGTGTGTTAAAAGACTTAGATATCAAAGTTGTAAATTGCTGAGAGTTAATTCTAAGTCTGCCCTCTGGAAGAGTTGTCTAGATTTTCACTATTTCTTTTGAAAAATTTGAGAAATTTCCCTAAAGTAGATCACAGGACATTGAATTTTGATAAGGTTTACTTCTTATTGAGAAAAGTAATGTGCTTAAGTGTCAGGAGTTATATTCATACTTATCTATTTGTAAATTGTTCTCACTGTGGGACTAATTACAGGGTCATCCTTAAGCTCCAGGAGGTTAATATACAGATGTCTTCACTGCACAGATTCATCATTGGTAGAGGTGGGTCATCAGGGAGGCACCAGGGAGGGCTGGGACCTGGTCTGACTTCTGAAGTTCTTTTCTGCTTCTGGCTTTGCCAAAATATAAAGAAGTCACACCCCAGACTCATGAATGGAGCAATCTGTGTTCTGCCTTTCCAGCATGCAAGCAACTGTTAAGCTTGTCAGCCTCTACTATGCAAGCCAACCTATTAAATCTCCCCTGGAATATATGTTAATTCTATCACTTCTGTTTTTCTAATTTTTAAGTGATTTTTTTAATATCATACGCAAACACCATTCTTACATTATTTCAATCCCTCCTTCCTCCAGCTCCCCAAGTATCTTCAATCCCCAGGGAACCCTGATTGCTCTTTGGGCTGATGAGGGAGGGGGACTTGATTGGGGGAGGGGGAGGGAAATGGGAGGCAGTGGCAGGGAAGAGACAGAAAGCTTTAATAAATAAATAAATAACCTAATGGGCCAAGCAGTGTTTAAAAGAAAACAAACAAACAAACAAAAAAAAAAACCATGACCTCATTTTCTTTCATTTTTATTGCTGTCTATATATACGCATACACCTACACACATGTATGGATCAATACAATGCATGGAATCCATTTACTCTTATTTCTATTAATATATGTTTAAGGCTGACCATTTGTAATTGGATTACCTGTTGAGGGCTGGGTCCTGGAGAAGATGATTCTCCCTCTCAATGGGTATTAATTGCCTGTAGCTCTTGATGTACACGTGAAGCCAAATGGATTTCCCCATTTATGTTAACATGCCCACTGGTTTTTCCACTGTGCTGATCTTGTTTAGGGTATCATATGGCTGAGATTTCATGAGTACAATTTTCCTATCACATACAAAGGAGACTATCCTTCAACAGGTATTCTAGTCCCCTGAATTTTACAATCTTTCTAAGATTGTGATGTTCCCTAAGCCTAAACTGTAGGAATTGTGCTGCAGATTTACAAATTAGACCCAGACATCCTATTGCAAGCTGTTCTCTACATTTTTACCAGTTATGGGTTTTTGTGATAGTCCCTGTATGATGCAAAAAGCAGCTCCTTCAAGAAGAAAGGGAAGCTTCACTTATATGTGGATCTACGAATACACTTAGAAATTGTAGTGGCTCAAGTTCTCCTCCCCTCTTCATTTTTCTCCTCCTCTCTTCTACCTTCCCTTCTCTCTCCACCCTTATGCTCCTAATTTGTCAGAAGATCTTGTCTATTCCCCCTTCCCAGAGCAATCTATATATGTTTCTCTTAAGTTTCTCCTTGTTACTTAACTTCTTTTGGGTCATGGACTATAGGCTGGCTATCCTTTGCTTTATAGATGGCATTCACCTATGAGTGAGTACATACTATGTTAATATTTCTGGGTCTGGGTTACCTCCATTAGGATGGTTTTTTCCTAGTCCATTCAGTTAAGTGAAAATTTCAAGATGTCATTGGTTTTTTACCACTGAGTAGTACTCCATTGTGTAAATGTCCCACATTTCTTTTATTCATCTTTCATTTGAGGGACATCTAGGTTGTTTCCAGCTTCTGGCTATTACAATTAATGTTGCTGTGAACACAGTTGAACATATGTCCTTGTAGTATGATTGAGCATCCTTTGGGTATGTGCACAAGAGTGATATTTCTGGGTATTGATGTTGGTTGATTCCCAATTTCCTGAGAAATTGCCATACTGATTTACAAAATGGTTGTGTTTTGCATTCCCACCAGAAATGGAGGAGTATTCCTCTTACTTCACAGTCTCTAGAGCATAAGCTATCACTGGTGCTTTTGATCTTAGCCATTCTGATTGGTATAAAATGGTATCTCAGAATCATTTTGATTTGCATTTCCCTGATGGCTAAGGCTGTTGAACATTTCCTTGAGTGTCTTTTGACCATTTGAGATTATTCTCTTAATAATTCTCTGTTTAGATCTATACCCTATATTTAATTGTATTATTTGATATCTTGATGTCTAATTTCTTGAGTTCTTTATATATTTTTGAAATTAGTCCTTTGTCTGATGTGGGGTTGGGATTGTCAAGATGGGGGAAGGACAGAGACAGAGAATAAGGAAACAAATATTTTAATTGAGGCAGCCATTATGGGGTTAGCAAGAAACCTGACACTAGAGAAATACCCAGGAATCCACCAAATTGACCCCAGCCAAGACCTTAAGCAATAGTGGAGAAGGTCCCTGAACTGACCTTGACCTCTAGTCAGATTGATGACTATCTTAAATATCATCATAGAAACTACACCCAGTAACTGATAGAAGCAGATGCAGAGATCCACAGCAGAGCCCTGGGATGAGCTTCCAAAGCCCAGTTGAAGGATGGGAGGAGTGAGAATATGAGCAAAGATGCCAAGACCATGATGGGGATACCTATTTACATGGCTTTCCTGAGATAATGGGCACTCAATAACTCTGGCCTGACAGCAAGGGAACCAGCATAGGGTCAGCATAGGCTGTCACCTCTAGATGTGGTTGACAGTTATATGGCTGGAGCATACTGTGAGGCCACTGACAGTAAAAACAGAACTTATCCCTACTGCTTGTACTGGCTTTTTGGAACCCATTCTCTTTGGAAGGATACATTGCTCAGTCATGATATGGTGGGCAGGGCCTTGGTCCTGCCTCAAAGCAATGTGCTAGATTTTGATGACTCTCCATGGGAAGACTTACCCTCTCTGAAGAGTAGATGGGGAGTGGGGTAGGGGGAAAGACAGAGGGAGAGGGAGAAGGGGAGGAAATGGGAAATGGATTTGGTATATAAAATGAGAAAAGATAGTTTTTTAAAATAAAAGTTTTTAAAAAGATATTGTACCAGCTTAGGAATGAGGAAGTAATGCGTTCTCTTTTATTATATCTAGTATTTTCATCATTCTAACTTCTATTTATATAATCCTTTCAACCTGGTTAGAAAAGTATCTATCAAACTCATCACAGGAGGAGTATCCTGTACATTTCAATAGTCAAAAAAGGATTCAGGAAATATAATTAATCAAAAGCTAAAATATCTTTAGTTTGGAAAACTAAAACACATATGTTCTGTAAATAAAATTTATAAAAAAGACACTCAAGGAAGGAAATGTATGGATACAAGTCATTGCATAGCTATGGCATTTGTAGTGGTGTTAGGCTTATATCTAAGAACTCTTATCTCTGTCTGAGGGAATGGCTGAGCATTATCTGAGGAGAGCCCTGTGCTTTGGCCCTCAGGAGCAACATTCTTACTTATTTACAGATCAGCACTTTTCACTGCAGACCACAAATCGCCTTACAAACTTGGATGCTGATAGGAACTCGGTTGACAGATTCTCTGCACAGCTTGAAGTAAATCATATCCTATAATATCTGATCAAGAGACTTATAAAATGGCAGATGTTTCATTTAAGAAAAATGAAAATTGCCACAGAAACTCACTGGTCCATCTGCTAATTAGATAGCTGTATAAGATTATGACAAACACATTATGTACCCTTGTGATTCAGAGGTTGTGGGAAAAATAGGCCTTGAGGAGTAAAAACATTAGCTCAAGTTATCAAATTTTAATAGAAGAGATTGCATGTATTATTAAAAGCCTACTTTACACTAGAGGTCTATTTGTTGTACATTTATTTTTATTACAAATATTTTACATTTTTAATACAAAGACAAGTTTATAACGCTACCCATATATAGGATGCTTTTATTAATATTCATTCTATATTAAAACATAGAATGATGGTGTCACACACATTTAATCCCACACCCAGAAGAGAATTACAGTGAGCTGCCTATGAATACTAGGCTTTCTTACTCTACAAAGCAAGATCCCGACTAGCCGGGTATACTGGGTAGCTCTGTATCCAAAAAATGTAAAGAAAAGAAAAGAAGGAAATAAAAAAGAAAGGAATAAGTGCCCATGAAGGCAAGTTTTATTTTCCTCCTTCCTTATTAATTTGGATAATATTGCTTAGATGGAGTGAAAACAAGAATTTGAAAAATGAAGTATCCTTTATTGTCCTTGTCTTTATTGTGCTTGTTTTGTATAATATTTACAGCCTAGATCAGATAAGTGTCTGTTTCATCACAAGAGGAGGATCCTAAACATTTAAAAGGCTAGAAAATATTATTGGCCTATTACTATTCTTTTTTTATTTTTTGAGACAGAGTTTCTCTTTATAGTCCTGGCTGTCCTGGCTGAGTGAAAGGCCCAGGAATACTTTCATCACTGTGCCAGGTCTTGTCTGTTGAGACATATCTGAATGGTATTTAAGATGGGTTGGTGGATGTCATTATACCCCCGTGTGAGGGATTCCTCCTTTTATACAAGCCAGGTGAAGTGATTGTACCATTTGTTGACATAGTGGAGTCATAAAGTTCATAGGCCTGTCAATATGGTTTTGGTTAAGTACAAGTATCTCCTTGTTCCTGGCTTAATTTGATATATTTGGAAGTGGTAATCTTTTATTTGCATATATGTTATTTATGACCTGCCATCTCATGATTTGTAGAGGACATGTGGGATTTTATTTGTACAAACTAAATGTAGAGATTTTCTGCTCTGATATTTGCATTGAAAACAGAGGAAACTGTTATGTTCTAAAGATAGCCACTCAGGCAAGGCCTGTGCTGAAAGTTAAAGCTCTTCAGAATACAGAGTAGAAATTGTGGAATTTCTACCATGTTTTTCTCTGCTTTAGGAAGGGAAGATGATCTTTTTGCTCTTTTTGTTTTTAAATTTATTGCTTACCTTCAAAGCAATAATGAATTATTGAAATTATCTGTATTTTATTGTTTAGTTTATTTATTTATTTAATTTTTTCATTCCAGGAGATGGGCTCTAGGCCTGGTGCCTGCCAAATTAGCATTAGAATACTTCTGCAGACATGTTTGTGCCTTTGAGGTATGATCTTACTCTGAACTAAAGTTTACCCTAAAAGTCTTCACAATTGTCCTTTCTCACCCCTTATGCATTAGAATTACAAATGTACACATGCTCACTGCAGGGCCACAATTCGGAATTACTATAGTTTCAGAAAGTATAGTTGTTTATGGCATTTTCAGGAGAATTAGAAATAATAACATCAAATTCATCAATGAATTTTGCATACATACTTTACTGTGCTACATTGTTGAAAACTCACTCTGATTCTTTGACACATGTAAAAATTAGCAATATAATCAAAAGGAAATATTTAACCCAGTGAAAGGTGTGCAGAACACTTGTATCTCAGGAAATCAAGAGCATGGTAATGCAAATAACTGTATTAAAAGCAAAGAAGACAGGAATATATTGTTTGTTCAAAAATAGAATAAGTTAAGAAAATTGTAAATTTCTTCTTTATCTTCTTAGAGCAATGCTGTCCTGAGTCCAGACTTTAGGCTTTTGATTCTTGTGAAGGCTCTGCCTTTCACAAGAATGCATCAAATCTGAAAGTAAAGTAACTGTGATGGTTGAACAAGACCCATGGATCAGATAGGTGACATACAAGACCCATGGATCAGATGGATGACATACAATACCCATGAATCAGATGGGTGACATACAAGACCCCTGGTTCAGATGGGTGACATAGAAGTCCCATGAATCGGATGGGAAACATACAAGGCCTGTGGTTCAGTTTTACATTGCAAGGAAAAACCCAGACCAGAACATTTACTTAACAGTGACGAATAATGACCTCATTTTTCTGCTCCTCTGTCTTCCTCTTTCCTCTTCTCTACCCTTTCCTCCAGCATATCTCATAAAGGAAGAAAGTCTGAATTATCTGGGTGCCTACTAAATCCAGATGCTTTGCTGGCTTTCTGTTTCTGGTCTTTCACGTTGTTTTAGCACACCTTGACTAACGTAGTGTTAATTCATTTTCAAACAAAGACAACAGTTCCTCAAGTCTACTTGATGGACAAGGACCTTCCCTTCCACATGTCCCCATCACGAATCACTTGGCAAGACATCATATCATCAAACAGAACTGAATGCTCTTTTGGTGTTTTTAGTTGTTCAGAAGAAAAGGTTTGTGTTTTAAATGCTTTCCCTTAGTTAAATGTATTCTGAAGCTAATTTCTTTTTAAGGTCCAGTTTTGTTTGTTTGTTTGTTTTTAAAACATATTAGTGATGTCTTCATTTTTATTCCTTCTTGTCATTGAAAGAATTGGTACAACCAACAAGCCTGGTCATCATTTCCAGATGCCATGCACCAACTGCATTCTGGTTTCTGGAGTGTACTCTCACAGAGCTCAGGACCTCACTATGTGATTTCTTTGGGGAGGAAGCCGAGGCAGCCTTTGCATCTCACTGTTCCTTGCAATTCCCACAGCATGTTTCCTGGTCATTGTCTGCCTTGAAACCATTCTGAGCTGTTCATTCTGCTTATAGATACTGCAAATACCTTATTTCCACAGGGCTCACAGGGAGAGGTACAGAATAACAAGTCTCAAAATAAATTTTTGATTCTGGGTTGTTAAAAATTAGCACAGATTCTGGAAGTCTTAAAATTCTTTGTTCTGAATATAGAGAATGGCTCTAATCCAAAATACCTGTATGTTTTCTCTCTTAAAGGGCATTGGTTAATGATAAGTGCTAAGCACCTTCTTTTAAAAAATTGTCTTTGATGGAAAATGTACTGGATTTCCTATTCATGGCTGAGGTGAAAATGAATTATAGTAATTTCAGTATTGATTTCCTTTGGTGCTGAGGGTAAGTTTTGAGAAATTGTATATCTTATGATTTTTATTTGAAATGATGCCCAAGCATGAGACAGATTTGATTCCCCTCCGTAAGAAAAGTTTTTCTGCAGAATATTTCTTTATACTGTATAAAGATGTGTCACTGTGATTGGTTTGCTAAAGAGATGAGTGGCCAATAGTTAGGCCGGAGAGAATAGGCAGTGTTTCCGGGGAGAGAGAGAACTCTTGGGAGAAGAGAAGTAGGCAGACACCAGGAGATGCTGAAGAAGTCAGGCATATGGTACAGAGCAGAGGTAACCAAGCCACATGACAGAATGTAGATTCATAGAGACAGGTTAACTTGTTCTGAGCTATTTTGGAAAAAGTCTAAGCTAAAGTCAAGCTTTTATAATTAATAATAAGTCTCCGTGTTATTTTTTGGGGGGTGGCAAAGCTTGCTGCAAGTTTTTATGTCTCTCTTTCAGAATATTATAATAGATTGTTGGGAAGGCAGGATGATCATTCCAATTGAATATGCTACTTCTAAAATCTGGACTGCCTAAAATATTATAAACTCAAAACACAAAGGAAGTGATGTGATTACAACTTCTCCTGGAGGACATAAGAAGTTGACTTACTTTGTTTATGTTGGATGTTAGCTACATATACAAAAGACCATTGCTTTTCCTGCTTGGCCAAGCCAGCACTATTTTTCAAATAGAACTTACTTTTATAGTTAATTTATTCTACATTCTGGACCTCTGAGGGCTTTTGGGAATCATGTAAAAGTAAAAATTACAGGTATTTTTAAAAATTATATGACACCTTTCAATCATTTGGAAAAGGATGTTAATTAAAAAAAAGCTAGTCATTTCCCAAATGAGTCTCTATAATTTAGGCAATCTTGTGGTTGGTACTTAAGTGAAATATTTTTGAAAAGGAGAAAGTTCTTTAGGAAATACAACTCTATAAAGACTATTTTCAAAATCTAAAGATGTGTCTCCCAAGAACCTCATCCATGGACCCCCATCTTTCAGTTCATATTTTAGTTGTTATCATGGGAAGATGTCATGGGAAGTAGATTATGCACAGTGATTATAAATTCTATTTTCTGTGTCAAATTGTCACCATCTTTATAAATTTAACTATGTGATGTTTGGAAATCCATCACAGTCTAGTCCATGGAATGTGAATGTTACTTCATATAAGGAGAAATTAGGAATGGTCGTTGGGGACTTTTTCTGAATATTCAGCCATTCAGCTCCACCTTTTCTATACATTTATCTAATTGCTGGTATTCCCAGGGGTCTAGAGGAGTCCTAGATTTTATGAGGTGGAGAAGATGAGTGGAAACGGGGATGCCATCTATGTTGCTGTGGGAAAAGTCATCATATATGCTAAGGAAAGATAATCCAGTGCTGCTACTACCATTGTGTCAACCACGTTACTGTCAGTAACTCTTCATCCATCCTCTGTATGTGTAATGGTTTAAATAACAGTGGCCCTCATATGCTCATATGTATGAATGTTTATTAATCTGGGAGTGGCACAATTTAAGCAGGATTGGAAATGTGGCCTCGTTGGACTTAGTTTGCCCATGCTAGGTCCAGTTTTCTCTTTCTCTTGACCTGTGAAACAGGATGTAGCTCTCAGCAACTGCTTCAGAGCCAGGCAAGCTGTCATTTTCTCTGTCCTAATAATAGTGGACTAAATCCCTGAAACAGTGAGCAAGTCCCCATATAAATGTTTTCTTTTATAAGAGTTGCCTTGGTCGTGGTGTCTCTTCACAGCAATAGAACAGTCACTAAGATAATAGATATGGTAAATAAAGTCATTGTATCCTCACAATGAACTGGGGTAGAATGCTATTTCAGTCTGTCATTAAGACCTTAGATAGTTGTCCATATACTCCAAAGGAAAGGACTTTTAGTGACCTCTTCTCAGATGGGTTTAGACTCTTTTGAATGACCATGACCTTCTTTCTCATTCCAGTGAAAACATTTGAGATATCATCATTCCTCTATATATTTCCATAAAAATAGGGAAATAAACTGTTTTTTTTTAACTTATTTTTTACCTAACGTTTCTACTTAAGATGAAAAAAAATTAGTTCTCAGTCTGGTTAGCTGTCACACAGTTCTTCTGTCAACACTGTTCACAACAGCCATATCAAATTCCATGGCTAAGTGAAGAGTTTTCACGTGCCTAGTTTATGTGAGATCAATTATAGCAATGGGATAATTGGGGTCAAACAAATGGCACACTCTCAGATCTGGTTTTGATTATCAAATTTTCCGGAAAATATTTGTATGCTCAACTCTTGCCTGTAACTTTACCAGTGAGTGTTTGTCTAACCTCTAGCACATGTACACAGCTTCAATTCCCCAACATATTCTTTGCTTGTACTTCATGGCTTGTAGACTTACACTAAAGTCTTGCTATTCCTTACCACACTATCTCAGGCAGCTCACATTCAAGAATTCCCTCTCCATAGGCACTTCAGTTATAAACTGAATTAAAGGATCCCTTGTAGATCTTCTGAAACCGAGGCAAATCTTGGTGTTTAAATTCCACTTTTATTTTTTAAGTAAAAATGACTTGTAATTACCACCAGCCTTCAAGAAAACCTTGTAGGCAATATTTTATACATATGGTTAGTTTGATTCCATCTAAAACCAATGGATGGTGACATTTGAATAGATGCTAATTGTAGGGTAGTTGATTGAGTTGATTGTTTAGAATGAGAATCTTCTCCTTTACAAATACACATTTTCCTTGCAGTAGGATTTCCATTTCTGCCAGGAGTGCAGTTTTAAAGTTACTATTTTGTACTTGTGGAGCTAGATATTTTTTAAAGCTTCTTGTAGAGAGAATGTAATATTTTAAAATTACAACCCATAATGTTTACCACAACTTTCTCAAGTCATTTCTCTTCTGCAAAAAGAGGATATTTAAAATTGCAAGACTTGAAAACAATGTAAGTATAAGCATAGAAAATTACTAGTTGCAATTTTGGGAGATGTAAAGACATAAATTCTACCAAGTGGCAGATTTAGACAAATTTTTCTTTTGGAGGATTTTTTTCCTCACAGTAAAGAAAAAAAATGTTTTGAAAAACAAGTCATTGATAATAGAACCTGTTATGAAGGCAAAAAGATAATCACCTCATAAGAAGTACAGAGATAATTACACTATATGTCCTAGAAAATACCATTGAAATGGGAAACAAAGCTTGACAAAGCACTAAAATGTTGTTTTGGGGACAGAAATATGGAAAAAGCACACTTTGTGTCACAATTTTGTCACATGTTATACTGCAGAGAAATGGATTTGTAGTTCTGAAATGGCTTAGTTTTGTCCATACCATTCATTAGATGTGTGACATTTAATAAATGACTGAACTTCTCCGAGATGTTTAACTTTCTTCCACACAGATGTGAGTATATTTAGGTTTCTTTCAACCTTGGGTGGCTTTGGGGAGCCATGTTATGCTGACATTACTTGAAAACATTTGACAGATATCTTGATGTACTGGCTAGTTTTATGCCAATTTGATGCAAGCTAGAGTCAGCTGAGAGGAGGGAGACTCAGTTGAGAAAAGGCCTTCGTAATATCCAGCTGTTGGGTATTTTCTTAATTAGTGATTGATGGGCGTGGCACCGTTCCTGAGCTGGGGGTAGTCCTGGGTTCCATAAGAAAGCAGACTGGAGAACAAGTCAACAATCAGCACTACTCAATGGTTTCTGAATCAGCTCCTGCCTCCTGGTCCTACCTACCCACCTCGCTTGAGTTCCTGTCCTTACTTCTGTTGGTGATGAATTGTGATGTGAAAACGTCAGTCAAATAACCCTTACCTCTCAAAAAAAAAAAAGAAAGAAAAAAAGAAAGAAAGAAAGAAAATACCATAAACTAGGCAACTTAGGAAAACACGACCATCTTTACACTGAAGCTCTCTTTTTGTAAAATGTCTTTATAAAAAATAACTCCTTCTCTTCTTTCTAATCAAATATGTGCTTTATATTTGTTGTGTGTGTACACATGTATGTGTTGTGTGTATTTATGCAAAAAAATTCTCCACTATGAGCTAAAATAAAATTTCCAGCAGTGCTTGTAAGGAGTATACTATGAGATGAACTTTCCTATCTTCTGAAAAACCTTAGGTAAATCTTCTAGTTCCAATCACAACAACCTTAGAAAGATCAACTCCTTAACTCCTTTACTTCTATAAACTATAGATAGTAGGTTTTTTATTAAAGTAATAGGAACTATGAGCTGGCACATTGATTTCAACTTGACACAAGCTAAAGTCATCTGAAAGGATGGAACTTCCATTAAGAAAATACTTTTATAAGATCAGTATGTACCAAGCCTGTAGGGCATTTTCTTAACTAGTGATTTAACTAGCCCAGTTCCAATGTCAGTGGTAGCATCCTTGAATTGGTCATTCCTTAGATTCTTATAGATGCAATCAAATAACATTATTTTTTTATTTCTTTCTTAATTTCTAAATATCTTTAAATAGATAACATAATCAAAAACAGGCTTAGACATTTATGATGTAGCTCTTTTTGATGCTTAGAATGTTAAAACAAATTTTAAAATTATTTTTTATCTGAAACATTTACCAAAAAGCCAAAAATCTGCCTCGTGGTATCCTATTGTGAGTTTATCTTTGTCCCCTCAGTTAACATAACTATTGTTATGTTTGGAATGAAGATCCCCCTATACAGTACCTGCATAGCTTTCTAATTCTAAGAGTTCTTGATATTTTCTAAGACAGATGGCCTCCAGATGGGATTAGACATTAAGTGTAATTATAGTTATATGTGCCTCAAAATAAAAATAGGGTAACTTTGAATTAGAAGACAAGTTTCATTTAAAACAAAATATGTATTATCCAGGAGTCATAGGATGTGAAAAAAATATCTGGACACTATATGCACTATGTCACAACAAAATGGCAGGTAGGGGCACATTAATACAAATATTCAAGGAATATTACACAACTCAAATCAAGAGAGAATGAATTTCAATGAGGGTGAATTGGGCTCCTTTCTTGGGGATGTTTGTCACTGGAGAGACCCATTTCTGTTTTAGCGTTAGTAACTAAAGAAAACACACATCTTACTATGATGCTTAAGAATGCCCTTTATTGCAAATAATTGTAATATTCAAAGTTTAAGCAATTTCAAGACTGAGAAAGCTTGACATAAAGGCTTGGAGTACATTGACAATAATCCAAGGACTTTCTGTATGTCCGTTATAAAAAGAAACAATATTTTGTAGGAATAAGCACATTCATTTAAGTGTTATTAAAACTATGATGAATGCACTTGGCTAAGTTATAAATGATCTGGATAAAATGAGTTATTAGATTATAATAGAAGAAAGAATCTAGTGAGTTTTCATATTGAAAACGACATTTGTTTTTCTAATATGCACTCTTTCACATGTTTTCTCTTAGAAAACCACTACGTACTTGAGCTAAATTTTTGCTACTACAATGGAGGGCCTGTTCTTAAACTAATTTTGTCTAGTAGTACAGTGGGGAAAAAAAGTAAAATAAAGTATGTTTTCAAAAAGCAAGCAGAATTTTTTTTTATCTGCTTCTATCCAAAAAGCACTATTTAAAATTCATTGTGGGCATAGTCCTGATGTAGATTCTCCAGTGGTGTGAGGTTCTGTGGAGAAAGAAATGTCTTTTTATTATGCTTATTAATAGATCTGTAAGTGAAGTATTATCACCTAGTTAAAGGTTTTGCTGCTTGTCAGCCAACATAGCAAAAATGAGAAACAAGAAATGCATGTTAATGTAAATGCTAAATGCTGCATTTAACTTTTGGGTATGAGTGATCAAACTCTAAAGAAATACAAATAAAACAAGACGCAGATTAAATCCTGAGAGAAATAGAGAAGAGCAGAAAGGAGTGAAGGCAGGATTCAGGAGGAATATTTCAGGCTTCAAAATTTAAGGTTGAAAATTTAGATGACTTTTTTTTTTTCAAATGTAGAGAAACATGTTTCTTTCTCTCTACTCAATACTTTGGAAACGAATGTGAAATATGGAAGTGACATTTTTCAGAAGTACTGAGGGGAGCTGCTACATAGGCCGAAAACCAAATGGCCTGGTTTTACGCATTTATCTATCTTAAACGAGAGCTGCAGTGCCTCTGGGTCAGTGCTTCCTTTTAGAAAGTACAGAAAGGATTGATGTATTCCTGTCATAAGGGACAAAACTAACGAAAAAAAAAAATGGTACCATCATTTCATTCCAGTGCAGCTCTAGATAAAGAAAGAAGAGCATGCATTTACATGTGTAAATATCATTTGTCTATGTATGTATGTATCTATCTATCTATCTATTTATCATCTATCTCTCTATCATCTTTATATATATATATATATATATGCACACACATGCACGTGTGTGTGTGTAAACTTTTATATAATATGTTTATTTACACAACAGTTGCCTTTCTTTTTGTTGTCCCAAATTCATGATAGAAACAATTTAAGGATGAAGAAGTTCACTTGGTTTAAGGTTTAAGGAAGTGGTTCTCAACTTGTGGGTCACAACCCTTGTGGGGTTGAACAACCCTTTCATGGGTTCACCGATGACTGTCGGAAAACTCAGCGACTTACATTATGATTTATAAAGTAGAAAATATTATAGTTATGAACTAGCAACAAAAATAATTTTATAGTTGGAGGGCTGGGGGCCACCACAGCAGGGTAACTGTATTAAAGGGTTACAGCTGTAGGAAGGTTGAGGAGCACTGAGCTAATAGGAGACAGTCGAAACTGAAGAGGAAAGCGTAGCAGGGAGATTCCCTGAGAGCAGAGCTGCAAGGAAACTGTTACCTCCCGGAGAATCAGAAATGTGAAAAATTCAGCTAGAATTGGCACTAAGCAACAAAGCATGAGATCAGCTCCCCAGCAACCCACTCCTCCAGCTGGGCCCAACTTCCCAGGGGTAAGCAATAAATGCCAGCTGGAGGCCGAGTATTTAAACACATGAGCCTCGGGTTAATATTTCACATCCGAGACCCCAACGCTATCTATTCATATACATGTATTATTGATCTTCGGCATAAATGTAAACTTTTATTAAGTAAGAGTATTTGTTGTTATTTTCCCAATTTTTAATAGATGTACTTTTTAATTATATTTTTGTGGAAAGTAGATTAGTGTAACTCTCCTTTGAAAGCGGAAATACAACGTTCTTAAGGCACAAGAAAGGTCTCAGGAAATATATTTTATATTACATTTAATTTCTAGATTCTAATTCAATATGCATGCTGAGTTTCAGAACATTTTTAGTGAATTTTTCTTTGATTAAAGCTATTAATTGGAATTGCATGTAGGAAATTATTTGTGCGTTACATTTCACCTTTAGGGGGAACTAACTGAATACTATTTGAAATAAGAATAATTCAAGCAGCAGACGTAAACAACCCACAGAGCACCGTAATATCAAATGGCACTTCATTAAGTCTTAACACAATTACTTAGAATGTGTTGGGCAGAGCATTTGCTACAAATCATTGCTAATGCAGGATATTAAATAACTCCAAAATTAGCTGGTACACTTCTATTAAACCGTCTTAGTGAACATTTAAGAGGGAAATACTCCAACATTTTTGTTTAGTTTCTTCCTTCTTTACTTTATCATTGTATTGTTGATTATCTTTGTTTGTTTTCTTTCATTGTTGATTATTTTAAAACTAAGTTGAGTACTAGAGGTTTGGTGATTACAAGATTTTTTTATCTAGAGAATTTGGTTTGCTCTGAAATCCAGCACTGAGACACTAGTGTTTGCAAGTCTTGGTTTTCATAGGTACTTTGTTAAGTGACCTTTTCTACGTCTCTGAATTCCTTCCACACTTTTAGGGGTCTGGTGATTGCTTGAGTATAACACAGAATTTTATTTCATCTACAATGCTCAGTTTCGTAAGGAGGGCATATAAATACAACAAATCTCTTTTCAAATTATTAAAGATGTTTTTGGAATGTTAGTTTCATGTGTGTGGATAAAATGTGATCAGCCAGTATCCTGTCTGCAAGGTTCGCCTGTTGCTCTTGCTCCCACACCTTCCCCAATGTGATGGACTGTAACTTTTCTGAAGATGTAAGCCAAGGCAAACTCTTCCCTAAGCTGCTGTTTTGCCTGGGTATACTATCATACTGACAGAAAAGTAATTAAGGCACTTCTTACCAGGGATTTCAAATTAAACAATTTTCTAAGAAAATGCTTCAAAAAATGTAATACCTTTTTAAAGACTATAATCAAACGTTTAGCTTTATAGCCAATGTATGGACAGAAATGTGTCATAATTGTTTCGGATAATTTAAAATGTCTCTTAATAAGAAACTTAGCAACATCTAAATTGCCAAACAGAATCCCTTCTACCATGGAATGTTTAATGTTGACTACCAATATGATGTCTTTTAAAGCACATTTTGATATTGATATTTTATAGACCTATTTCATATCTCTAGGCTTCTCAAATCTTTAATGTCAGTGGTGGCCATTATTCCTTTTCTCTTTGTATTATCATTTTCCTTACCTCTGTCTGCCGATGCTCTTACTTGTTCCCAACAACCACTTAAAAGTTAATACTCCTAATCCTATACTTCTAGATGGGAATATTTCACTGACATTTGTATCTCCTTACATAATTTTCATCCTTATTTGCATTATTTCTTAACTTTAATATTTCAAGGCCATTTTTAACTCCCTCATCTAAAAGATACTTCTGTGCACTTGACTGAGAACTTTGGTGAAGTTTTCCTTGTACACGACTAGTAATTAAAACACCATTTAAAGAGATGCAAAGTGCAATTCATTTGTTTCCTTGCATCTCATTTGAAAATGCATTTCTCTCCATTTTCCTACCTGCTCACAGACTATTACCAATACATAAATTGGCATATTTAATTTTATTCCCACTCTGTTAGCCTCCTACTTCCTAAAAGTAACTGAATTTGGATGCATCTTGTTGACTTTTTTTTTCTATATAGAAACTTATCCAAGCCAAATAATGATTTGTTTATTTGTTTGTTGCAAAAATATAAATTTTGGTATGTTTGGTGGTTCCAATGAAAATATCCACATTCGTACAAAATCTTAAGTACTTGGTTCCCAGTTGGTGGAAATGTTTTGGAAGCATGAGGAGATGTGGTTGTGCTGGAGGAGCTTTGTCATTTGGGTAGGCTTTGGGATTACAAAAGACTCCTGGGAATCACAGTGAAATTTCTGCTTGTTTTTGATTTTTTCTCTCTCTTCCTCTCTCTTCACTGCCACATGTTGGTGGGTCTCTCAGCTGTTGGCTCTGTCATCATAGACCCTACCCTCTGAAACCTGTAGTCAACTTAAATGTCTTCTTTGATAAGTTGTCTTGGTCATGGTGTTTTACCACAGTAGAAAAGTAACTAAGACAGTGTGATCTCTTGGCAGTATGTGTTAATGAAGACTGATCCTGGTGTCCTTTTCTGCCTGTTTACCAATAATCTCATTTGACCACCTCTTATTACTTCAAATTCAGTGGAAGTGTCAAAGCCATCCAGAATTCTTCACTCTTCAGCGTGTATTTGCCTCTGCTTTTTCTTCATCTTCTGCAGTATTCGGGTCCAAATACTCTCACAGCACTGATTTTCCATTATCTCTGTTTTTATTCTTCTCTTCTGGCTTTGAGGTCATTGTCCTAGTAAAATTAGTGAACACAGAGCATTTTGGTCTTCACCATTTACTTATGAAAAAGGTCCTTTTACCATCACATTCTTTTCATAGTTGAATAAACAGAGAGACAAGAATAGGCAACAAAATGTGAACTAAAGTCACCCAGTGAATAAGTCCCAGAGACAGAATCAAAACAGAAGAAATCAGATCCTAAAGATCACACCTTTCACGTTTATAGTGCTAGGAATATTTATTTTCGTAACGCTAGCTCTCCGGCCGATGCAAATTCCCAATCAAGCCAAATCAAAATATGCCAAATTAAGAGATATCCAGGTTTAGTGGTAGTTCTGCGCTCTCGGGTGGCCCCGATGGGAAACTGGGAAGCCTTGCAAACGCGACCACGTGTTCCTCTTTTGGGAGTTCACTTAAATATTCTTGGAGTGGTCCTGACCTTCCCTCCAGGGAGGGGTCAGGACCTGGCCTGCTGGGATTTGGAGTTCAGAGTGTTAACTCTCAGGGTCAGTGGGCTAAAATAGATGCAAGGGGCTGGGGCCTAAGCTCCTAACTTAACATATAATATTTTACATCATCAAACATCTATATACCCTTTGGTATATAGTGTCCCATATGCAAAAGCTGGCTAAAAGTGATTGTACCTGCAGTAGTGTCCTTTATCTAAAACAACACCGAGGCAAAGGTAGTATTTAACTAACGCAGTGTGTAGAAGTAAACCACACCAAACAGCACCCACCCCACAGAAACATTCTTTCAGTAAATTTTGCAAGAACTCATTGTTTCCTATCTTCACTCTGCTGCTTCAATAAAAGGCTTTCATTGTTCTTGGGGCTCTTATTCCCTAAGAATACTATTCCTTAACCTAAAATGCTCTTCAATAATTATGTCTCTGATTAGAAAACACCCAATACCTATTACATGTCTTTTTTTCACCTTAGAATGAACTAATAAGGTCATCATACTCTCACAGTAATCTGCTCCTGCAGAAAATGAGAATTGTTCCAAGAAAGTCACTTCTTATTTTTGTACATTAGCTTTCTCACTTGGGGAATGAAGAAAGATTTAGAAGAGAAACTCTCGCCTAACACTTCAAAAAGCTTTGGGGACAGTGGGTAATGAAATAATGATTTCTAAAGCACCAGCAGATTTGAAGATAAAAGTTGCAGTGAGATGCAAAGATGATAAGAATTTCAGGCAAGCAGCTCATTTAATAGCCATTTACAAGAAGAGGTTTAATTCTAAGAAGTGCTTCGATTTAGCTCTTAAAGTCAAAGTGATTATTTTAAGACTAAAAAAAAAACCCTGCAACTTGGATAGAAAACAAATAAATGGGTCATAAATATGTCACACTTACTAAAAATCAAATTCCACTTCTTAAATTTAAAAGTGAAAAAAGACTGGTTTTTCTGTAAGGAAATAAACAAAAAATATGGCAAGAAAAGCAGAAGTAAGCATGTTTCATAAAGACGGAGAGTGTAGTCACATAAAAATAGCATCATGAAACACATCTTGCCATCCAGATATTTCGACATAGCTTTTAGGAACTAAACAACATAGGAGTAGGAGATATTTGTTTCTATGGATAGGTACGAAGGGAATGAAATAAGACCTATAAAGAAAGTGAAAATACTATTATTTGCTTTTAATCATATTAGCAAAATATTCTGTCAGCTTATGTTTTACTTTTGAGTAATCTGGGGTGGGTTTTTAAGAATTATAGTATTTTTTCAGACAGTTCCTTAGTGAATTAGTCATATTTCTTAAATGATAGTATGCAAAATATAATCTCCCTATAAAACATTAGCATTCCCATTATCTGACTAAACATCAGTTGTATTTTTCCAACTTATTCTATTTACTCATATTTTTTATTTGTAACTTTTTTGATGTAAGATAATTTAATACTCACAAAAGTATAAGGTACAGGTAGAGATAGCTTTTATTCATCAGGAAACCATCTTTTACTCATTACAGTTTTCATAATCTACTGTGTTGTCTGAACCAGAATATAAAACTAATGTATCATTATATGCCTGCGTAATGGCAAATTGTTTTTTAGTATTTTAAGCTTGAAAATAATATAAAAACATTGTTTATGCATGTATATATTCTTGTCTTAGAAGCTTGTTTTGCTTTTTTATTGTTCTACAAGAGCAGTGAACATTTTTAGCCCCATGAGCCCTCTCTCTAGCCCATTTCTTCAAACTCCTGATAAGCATTCTATTCTACTTACTGTCCCAAGGCTTATTATTGTTATAACTATTATTCATGCTATTTCTGGTCACAACCCAGACACCATTCTTACCATCCAACTCCTTCCTGAATATCCATCTGCCCTTTCTGGTAAGTTTACAGCCAACATTATTTTCTAAGTAGCTCAGAATTTTTTATCCCGAGAGCAATTCTACCTTGCTTGCTTACTATACAAATGAGCCACTTGTTTTTTTATTATATAACAATGATGTGGTGCTAAAGTAAAAGCTAAATAAATGTAATTTTATATATTTTGTCATAGAATAAATTAAAATGTAAAAATACAAATTTCTTCCTTCTTTCCTCTCTTTTTCTTTCCTACCCTTCATTTCTCTCCCTCCTTCCCTTCCTTTCCACCTTCCTCTCTGCCACTGTCTTTGTGTTGTGGCAGCCCTCATTCATTTAAATACTAGGCAACTTTATCACCCTGCCACTGAGCTACAATCCTAGTTCTTAGTCATTATTTACAAATCCCACTGCTGTATTTCCATAAGCTCACCAAAAATTTTGTATACTTCAAGACCTAAAAGTGTTTTTCATGGAGATCTTCCTTCAGCATTGATTGTAAATAGAACAAACATGGAGGACAATTGTCAAATAGATATTTAAATAATAATATCTTAAGCAGCCCACATTTATTTAGAAAATATTTCTCATTGATATAGATTTGAGAGCAATAAAAGAAATGAAAAGGGTAGAAAGTCAACATGAGTTGTAATTAAAATCATCAGAAAATCAATTTTAAAATAATACCAACGTTCTAAAGAAAGTTAAAATCCAAATGAATGACCCCTGAAACTAATGCACAAATTGGGAAATGTAAGAACTCTTGGGGCATTTTTCCTAAGAATGTTGCTATGCATGTAACTTCAGTGACTACTCAAATGCCCCTGAAGAGGTCACCTATAAGGTGCCTTGTACATAGCTTCATTGAAATCAATCTACTAACTCCCAGTCAGGGTGTCCAACTGGTGAAAAGTAGTGCCCTGACCCTTCCAGAAAAATGTTTGCAGGAGATGAATCTTCTTCAGTGGCTCACTGTCCACACAATGTATCAAGAAAATTGCTTTACTGAACACTGCATTGTTCCTACTCACAATATTGCCAGGACAGAAAATGTATCATTTGAAGTCATTACATTACGGCAATAGTGAACATCCCTTTGAACCTGGTATAACAATGTAACCCTTACATTAACAAACTCTTGCAATAACTGGGGCTTATTCCTTTATTATAGTAAAGATTGGAATAGGAATATATGCATGTGCATGTTATTTCCAAGAAATAAACTTAAAGGTGTATAAAGCTACCATTTGATGAAAAGAAAAGCATCTATGGTGAGAGATGAGAGCCAAACATATTTGTGGGTATAAGAATACACTTTAGTAGGTAGCTAGCTAGTCTAATTGGTAAAGTTCACCTCTAAAATCCATGGCTTGACTCACCCCAGGTAGTTGATTAGGTTTCTAGAATGAGGAATGATTTTCCTAGATAGAAAAGCCTGTTGTGAGACTGTGTCTGCTAGAAATGGCTGCTTAAATAGGACACCAACAATTACATATCAACAGACACACTAATGCATCAGGCAGAAATCTCAGGGAAGACCAGCCTGTGACAAAGAACTTCAGGCACTGATGCTTACTGAGAGAAAATTAGCATCTCTCAGGGATGACTCCCCTCACTGATTAGCCAATGCAAATTAGTCAGCTCTGAGATCAAATAACACACACAAATAACAAAAAGGGATTTTTCTAGGCTCTCTCTCTCTCTCTCTCTCTCTCTCTCTCTCTCTCTCTCTATATATATATATATATATATATATATATATATATATATATATATAACCTTGGAGGTCCCTTTTTGTGTAAGTTCATACACACAAACACAAACACATAATCAAATCAAAAGAAGTCATAGATTTATCAATTTAAGTCAGTGAAAGGGACATGGAAGGTGTTAGAAGAAGGAAAGTGAGGAGGAAATAATGTAAGTATATTGTACATTAAAACTATAAAAAATATTTTTTAAACATTGGGGAGAAAAGGGTTTATTTGCCGTGCATGTTCTATTCACAGTCCATCAATGAAAGAAGTCAGTGCAGAAACCCAAGAAGAGAAGGAGCCAGGAGGAAGTCAGAGACTGAAGCAAAGGATGTAGGGTAATGCTGCCTACTGGCTTGCTCTCCATGGCTCACTCAATCACTCTTTGTAAACAACCTAGGACCACCTGCCCAGCATGGTACTGCCCATCCTAGGTTGATCCCTTTCACATCCACCATCAAACAAGAAAATGCCAAATACACATGTCCATAGGCCAATCTGATGACCTCAGCTGGGGCTCCCCGTTCCTCAATAACTCTACCTTATGTCACATCAACAGAAAAGCAGCCAGAACACACAAGCACACACACACACACACACACACAAAAACATGTGACAATATGTGTATACCTATGCATATGTGATTTTCCCACAGATTGTAGACATATTAAATAAATATTGAAAAAAACTAAAAACATGAAACCAGAAATGTTTGTTGTGCATTATTTGACTTCTATCCTATTAATTATTACTCTGTGTCATTGGTTGTTTTTTTACTCTTTGACTCTTTTGGGGACCCACTACCCAGCTCCAAAATAAAGACATGAAGGCTTAACTTTACTTATAAACACCCAGCCTTAGCTTGGATTATTCCTAGCCAGTTTTTATTAACTTAAATTATCCCATATTTCTCTGCCTCTGGGCTTTTATCTTTATCATATATATCTTTCGTTACTTCTTACGCCATGTCCTGCTGTGTAGCTGAGGGCCTGACCCCTGGAAACCTTCTCCTTATGTTGCTCTTAGATCTTCTCTTCCCAGATGTCTCCTATTTATTCTTTCTGCCTGGCAGGCCCACCTATCCTTTTTCTTGCCTTGTTTTTGTTGTTGTTCAGCTCTTTCTTAGACCAATCGGGTGTTTTAGACAGGCAGAGTAACAAAGCTTCACAGACTCAACACATCTTTGCATCATTAACCAAATATTCCACATCATAAATGTGACATATCTTCAGCGACTATCCTACAACTGTGGGTATGCAGGCATATATCCCAGGCCCACAAGTGGAGGTGTTGCATAACAATTTCCTCGACCCTGAAATATTTCATTCTGCAGAGAAACTCTCTAAGACAGGAAGTAAACAGCTTAAAATAGCTTCAGGTAGTCCCTGACACCGAAGACAGTTACTGGGTTCCTCCCTCCCCAAGAGTAAACAGTAAAGACTGCCAGACTGCTGAGAATTACTCTCAGATAAGCCAAGCTACAAAAAGCACTCTAAGACAATCCTAGCATACAGGAAGAAGCAGATACTAACCAAGCAGCCTGGAAGTAACAGACACCAACTGAACTGTCTAGGTTCAAAACAGTTTCTTTATTCATTATTGATAATCACAGCATACAGAGGGAAATCCCACATCAACAGCTGTGTTAGAAGAGGGGAATGCCACTGGCCTTAGGCTTTCAGATTTCAAGAGACTCAACAATTCATTCCCAGGGTTTCTCTTGCCCTCTGCTTTTAGATCAAAGTGTGAACTCTCAGCTATCCCTTCAATCATTCCTTCACGCTAGCAATGTGGACTATGATCCTCGGAAACTAATCACAACTAGATGTTTTTTGCTTATAAGTTGATTTAGTCATGGTGTTTTTGTCCTAGCAGTACAATGGTAAATAATTCAAGTCTCAGAAACCTGTAATTGAATTTTTCTTTAACTGGCACTCATTCCTTTCATATACATGGATGTTGTCGAACCATCTCCACTCTACAAGTCACGGGTTTGTTAGCAATTATTTCACTAGTGAGTAAATAGAATAACTGGAAAGTCACATGGTATCGAGGAGTTCCTGGCACGACCTACCCTGTATAATTATCTGGGAGTTTCTAAAGTACTTCAAAAAAGTCAGAATTTTCTGGAATGGTCCTTAGGCACCACCTAGTTTTTGAGTTCCAGATAGATGCCAGGTTCCTACATAGATTACTGGGACATTTTGGTTAGATCAATAGTATACCACAATTATATTGGCTTCCTGATAAGGTGCTTCTTCCTTAATGTGTGAACGAGTCCCCACAGGTGGTCTTCTCCCCTTTCCTCTGCTGTTTTCACACCTATAAATCCTGGAATTTGTGAAACTGAGACAGGAGGATTGTCCACTGGTTAAAAGTAGGCCAGAAGACACAGTGAGTTCTAGGTATGTGCTTTGCCTTATTGAGTGAGACTCTGTACACAGCAGCAACAACAGGAACCACCACCCCAACAACAAAACATAGAGAAAAACAAGGGAAAGATATTTTCCCTTAATTTTATCTTATTTTGTTTTCTGAATCAAAGTCTTATTTTGCTCAAATTGACCCCCAACTCACTATGTAGCTGAAGATGGTGTTCAATTCCAGAGCTTTGCTCAGCAATTCTTGGTTTGGTTGTCCATTCCATTTGTGTTAAGAAAAGTATTACTAAATAATGTTTGGTTACCACATTATGACATGTCTTAACCCCCTGTCAAATCATGAAATGGAGCATCAAGTTAGCCAGCTAAGGCCACGGCTCTTAATAACACTGTTTCTGCTTTAGTTAACTTTGCCAATGGCACGTGAATCTATTCTTACCTCCAAAATCAGCTGAAACATCTGTCTTCTTAATCAGTATTTTTAACTAAATAGAAAAATCAAGAACTTGTTTGATCACTTGGTGCTCTGAAAAGAAATAGGGTAAAGGTGAATCAAACTATTAAGGTCGTGGCATTACTAAGTTGCGTAAACCTTTCTTTTTTAAAAAACATAAAACTATATCTAATGAGGCTAGGAGTAATATAAGAGACTGAAGTGTTTCATACATATCGTGTAGGCATGTGGTAATAATGGGTGGTGCAGGATTCTCTTGACTCTTCATAACAGTTATCTGAAACTGGAGATCATTAATTTCACATTCAAGGATCCCACAGTTTGATATTCTGTGAAAGGGACAAACATCATTCCCATGTTTGGATGTACTGTATTCACTTAAAAAGAAATAACAAATTACATTTGGAAAGGTCTATGTTTTTGCCCTTCTTCTTTGAGAACATGGGTCAAAAAAATGAAGTCTTAAGCTTGAATGTCTATATAATTTGTCTTCTTTCACTCATGGTCTATAGAAGAAAACATGAAGTTATGAATTTCTATTATGTATGATTATATTTCTCAAGAAGCTTCTTATATTATCAGTCTCTTGATTAGTAAGCATAGTACCAATAAAGAAGTCATTTCACTGCGTTAAACAATAATATTGCTTGCTCTATTATACTATTTTATATTTTTGGCTCCTAATATATAGCAGGTTTATTTTTATTTTCTTTCAGTCATGTATCATGCTTAATCACACATCTCACTGAACTATCATTTCTACAATAGAGAAGTCAATCACTATATAAATCATTAATTTTTATTTTTATTATATTAATTTGCTATGTAGATTAAACATGAAGCTACTGAAATGAGCTTTAAACAATGTAATGAATTTGAACAAATGGAGTCTCTTAATTTTAACAATGTAAATCATGTCAATTATAATAAATGTGACAATTTTGAGTCAAATAGTTTTTCTAGGGGTAGAAAGTTTTCAATAATGTTAATAAAACTTTATAATAAAACACAGTGCCCTTTTACATAAAACTGACCTTATCAAGACTAGTGTACAACTTATTCTATAGGCTGTTTGGATGATCACCTTACTAGACCTGGAAGGAGGTGGGAGGTCCTTGGACTCCTCACAGGGCAGGGAACC
>NC_022032.1:16581838-16583294 GCF_000317375.1 Microtus ochrogaster | reverse complement strand
ACACAAATAAAATACGAAAGAACCTCAGTATATCATGCTCAGAATGCTCTCTTGTCCTGTTCTCTGCTATTTCAAATTGTATAGCACTGTAAAAACATTTGTCAGTGCCCCAAAACACTGATAATCCTCCAATGCCAACTTACATAAATTTTATTGATATTGTTTTAGTCACCTATTACCATGGGTTTCTAGGGATAAGACAAACTTAGAGGAGTAAGTTCTGAGAGAGCCAGTTTTGATGAATCAGGTACTGGTGCCTATCATGAAGGAAAGCATCTTTAAAACTTTGTTGTGAATTTGTGCCCAAATATGGCAACAGTGTCTGGGCAAAATATAGTATGAAAAAACAACAGAGAAGAATGAAATTGTGCTTATAAATGAATTAAACTTGCCACCAATTTTACTAAAAATAAAATCATTTAATTATGAAAACTAATACATTTTCATAGCGACAGCCTTCCATACTCATGGAGTGTACTAAATGCCCTTTGATTTTATTTCATCATCTGAAATATGCATGTTCTCTCGGTGCTCTCTATGTGTTTAATTCTTGAAAAGGAGCTTCAAATAAATATGATTTTATAATTTTTAAGAAGAGGAAAAATACACAGAAAAGGGGTAATGAGAAGATTAGAGGACATAACAATCTGAATACTATTTCAGAAAAAAAAATTTGCAGAAGACTGAAAGAGTGAACAAATGCTTTCTTCTGTAGCAGGGGGTAGACAGAGCTGTCTCTGGGAAAGGAAAGCTTGGTGAGGTCATCTGCTCTGAAGATAGCTCGGATGTCGTTTATCAGCATCTGAGACTTTGCAAATCAGCAAACACAGAGCAAAAGAAACCAGCAGGATGTGCAGACAACCCAATCAAAAAAGAAGAGGAATATTGAGAGTCAGAAAATGTTTTAAGATCAGTGTGTGAGGGAGTCATATTTTTAAAATCCATATCCAAGATGTAATATCTGTTTGCTTTACACCAAAGAGAAAATGAAAACAAAGTGGTTTATATAAATAATCAGAGATACTGTACAATTAAACTTTCATGTCTACATATTAAATGTGTCTTTAAGGTCCAGAACCAAAACAAACAAAGAAAAAATTTTGTTAATAATCATAAATTCTGAAATGTTTGTGATGAATTGAAGTTATCCAACCTTATGAGGATGACGTGGGTGGGAGGCACAAAGTGGAATGTGATATAGATTAGCATTGCAATTCTCAAGGGTCAGTATTTGGATTTTAGACAAGTATTATGACGCAGGCATAACTGCTGTGTGGGGAAATTACTTATCTATACCATCTATACTTTTATGTAAATATGCAGTCTATACTTATTTCTACTATCTTTCATTTTATTCTATCATCTATCATCTACCTATCTATCTATCTATCTATCTATCTATCTATCTATCTATCTATCTATCTATCATCTACCTATCTATCTATCTATCTATCTA
>NC_022032.1:16577198-16580803 GCF_000317375.1 Microtus ochrogaster | reverse complement strand
ATAATTAAATAAATAAATAAAAATAAAAAAATAAAATTACCTTATTATAAATCAAGATTTTCTCCATCTTTTATACTGGTTAATTCCTATTCTTTTAGGCCATTTTGTAACACGGTCTTTACTGTTCCAAATTAAGGAATTCTTACTATGTTTGGGGAGCTTCTATTTTCTCTTCATTGTTTCCATAACATTAGGTAAGTGGTAGGAAATGTTGCTCAATATAAAATGATGTTAAAATTTACAGTACAAATCTGTGTAATGATGATCAGTTGCTTTATGAACTCACCAGTATTATAGATTAGAATAGGGGCATACACTATATCTTTACCCTGACTAATTTCAGAGAATTAGTAAAAATACCATTTAAAATTTTTATTAGATTTAAAAAAAAATACCAATTCAAATTTCCACTCCCTCCCCTCCTCCCATTTCCTCCATACACCATTCCACCCCTCCCCCCTCTAATCCTAAGAGAGGGTAAGGCACTTTGCTTTGTGGAAAGTCCAAGGCTCTCCCTACACTATCTAGGCTGAGCAAGGTATACATACAAAAAGAATAGGATCCCAAAAGGCCAGTACATGCAGTAGGGATAAATCCTGGTACCACTTCCCATGGCCCCTCAGTCTGCCCCAGCCATACAACAGTCAACCACATTCAGAGGGTATAGTTTGGTCCTATTCTTGTTCCTTCCCAGTCCTGCTGGAGTTGGTGAGCTCCCATTAGCTCAGGTAAACTGTTTCACTGGATGAACCCTTCATGGTGTTGACCTCTTTGCTCATATTCTCATTCCTTCTACTTTTCAACTGGACCTTGGGAGCTCAGTCCAGTGCTCCAATGTGGGTCACTGCTTCTGTTTTCATCTGTTGTTGGATGAAAGTTCTATGTTGATATTTAAGATAATGATCAGTCTGACTATAGGGCAAGGTCAGTTCCAGCACCTTCTCCTCTATTGTTAGGGTCTTAATGGGAGTCATCCTTGGGGATTCCTGGGAATTTTTCTAGAGCCAGGTTTCTTGCTAACCCCATAATGGCTCCCTCAATCAAGATCATTTAAAATTTTTTATCAATAAACAGAAGAAAAACACTAACTGGTATGATTGTTAATTTTTGTTAGCACTTGATTGAGTTAAAAATGACTAAGAAATTGGTAAGGTACAACTCTGGGTGTGTTTATTGTGATTATTTCAGACAAAATTAACTAAAGAGAAAGATTTTCACTAATCACAAATGTGAGTTGCAAATCATAGTCTGAGAAGTGACTGAGGAAGGAAAGGAGAAAGTTAGCTAGTTAGTATTCAGACATTCTTTCTTTCTCTGCTCCCTGGCTGTCAAGTAGTGAGCTCCTCTGAAACCCCATACCCCTCTTAAAAAACCTGTAATTGATAAAACCTTGTTAGTCATGAGCAAAAGCAACCACTTCTACCTCTAAGCTATTATACCAAATAGTTGGTAATAGCAACACAATAAAACTAGCATATAGAGCATCACTAAAAATATAAATTGCGTCGTGTCTTTGTAACAAAAAAAAAATATTCAGGGACCAAATATACAGAGACCAAATGAGAAAAAAATGCATGGTCAAGAGAAGTATTGAAAAAATATTTTTAAGAATGAAATGTTGCAATGAATTAATGAACAGAATTATTGGGAAGAGCCCTAGAATATTTTTCCAGGATTGAATGGAAAGAGACTTATTAGAAGCTAGGTCATTAGAAATACATGAGAAATTGTACAGGTGGAAACTTGGGCTACACAGCAACCATGATTAGAATATATGTGTGGGACATGAGCCAGTGATTCTGGGGTAGTCTCTAGACAATTCCTGATCACCAAGCAGGAAAATTCTCTCTCACTCCTACTGTTAGATTACTAATTTAGACTTAAGGAAACCCAACGAAAAGATAAAAAGAGTTCTTACGTAGAATGGTAGGAGATAATTAAAAATCCCCAACACTAGGAAGAAATCAACAACAAGAGAGAAGTTACTCACTGGAATAGAATAACTAAAACACAGTGGGGAAAAGAATATTGGGGAAAATAGATTCTGAATAAACCTCAAAACTGAACACAAAAGTCCAGTTTCTTCTAGCTGAAATTTTGGAAAAGGAAACCAGAATTAGTTAGGACAGAATGCATGAAAGAATCAGTATAAGGAAATGCAAACATGGAAGGGCTTGAGTTCAGCCTATCAGTCTGCTCTACATTTTTTTATGAATTAAAAACTTGGCTTGATATTTTCAAAAAAATTTTATCTATTTTTCATGATTAATTTGTTAAATCAAAGGTTTTAATACACATGACTGTATAATTGATAGTAAAAAATAGCATTCTTATTTACCTTCAATTGACAGTGTACTCATTGTCTCAGAGAACAAAGTTGTGGAATAATTCATTCTATTTAGTCAACATAGAGGTTGTCATGAATTTTCTTCATATATTACAAGTTCAAAAATCAAAAATAATAAAAATGAAAATGTAGAATGGTTGACATTCCATCAAACAAATATGCAGAATACTCTAAATGTGAACATTTATAGCCTTAGAAGAGTTGAGGCTTACCCATTTTCCTGCTTAAAGTCTCCATTGCTATGTTGAAAAAACAAGATTAAAAACAACATAGAAGGAAAGGATTAATTTGATGTATACTCCACATCAGTGTTTATCATTGAAGGACGTCAGGAGAGGAATCTGGGGGCAATAGCTGACATAGAGGTTATGGAGGAATGCTATTTACTGAATTCTTCTTCATAACTTGCTCAGCCTGCTTTCTTATAGAATCCAAGACCACTAACCTAAGAGTGGCCTCTCTTCTACCAATCACTGATTAAGAAAATATCCTACAAGTCTGCCTATAGCCTGATAATTATGGAGGCATTATCTCCATTGAGGTTCCCTCCTTTCAGTTGACTCTAGCTTGTGATCAGTTGACACCCTAGCAAGTACACTCATCCTCATATTTTCTCTTCTTCCACATAATGCAACATTTTATCATCACAACATTAGCAAATTACCGTTTGGGCATAGGAAGCATTTTCTGTGACTCTTAAATTTGTTCTAAACATATACGAATAATAAACCTCAGGTTTGCTTTCCCTATCAAAGCAATAAATAATTCCTCACGCTTTTCCCCCAAATAACTGGAGTTATGCCTATTTCATGAACATGGTGTCAGCTACTCCATGTGGCAGATGAGCTTCATCACTGTATTCATGTTGTGAGAACTAGAAATGTCTTTTCTAAAACTGCAAACTAGCATTTACAGCACAATCAAGATTTATTAAAATGACTCTGTAGAGAAACACTGCACAAAATTTATGAACTGTAAAAGCACTATAAAGGTCACTTGAGATGCAAAAGTTTAATTTGGAATATCATGTTAGAATACAGAATTGCTTCACTTAATGCTTGTTAAAATAAATGGTTTAAGGATATTTGTCTCAGTCTGCAAAGTTTATGAACTTCACCAAAATAATTCTACATTGTCTAATATTTTACAAAGCTTTGATATCTTTTATGGTTATTCAGCAATCTATACCTTGTCTCAGGCTTAAAATAACAAATAAAATAGATACAAAAAGAGACAACATACTCAAACCTATGGGACA
>NC_022032.1:16554040-16571676 GCF_000317375.1 Microtus ochrogaster | reverse complement strand
TATCTATCTATCTATCTATCTATCTATCATCTGTTTATTTTTATTTGTGTGTGCATGCATATTTCTGTGCAAAGGAGTACATATGAAAGTTAAGGAATAAATGATGAGAACTGGCTCTTTTTTCCACATTGTGAGTTCAGGGCTTTTAACTCAGATCATCAGGTTTGGCATTTTGCCTGTCGAGCCCTTTCAATGGCCCTTTATCCATCTTTCAAATGCATACAAAGGTATCATGAAAATATTTTTAAGTGTATTAAGACTAAAATACATTTAAATGTGTATCATCATAGGGCATTATTTACATGAATTATTGAGATAAGTAGACTGCCTAAAGGAGAAAGCCCAACGAAAGAAGTATGCTTAAGATGAATTCAGTCTTAACTAGAGTGAGTAATACAGGAGTTTGACCTCTAGGAAATACAAACTCATGCTTGTTACCCACAGAAAGAGTTTACCTTACCTCAGTGACTCTGGATGAATTGACAACAGGGAAACCAGAACAAGACCAAACTAGGCCCTCTGAATGTCAGTGATGGTTGTATGGCTGGGGTGGACTGTGCAGCCACTGACAGTGGGACCAGGATTTATTCCTGGTCCTTGAACTGGCTTTTTTGGAGCCCATTTATTTGGAGGGATACCTTGATCAGACTAGATGTAGTGGGAAGGGCCTTGATCCTGGCCCAAAGCAATGTGCTAGACTTTGTTGACTCCCCAAGGCAAACCTTACCCTCTCTGAGGAGTGGATGGGGCATGGAATGGGCAGGGGGGTGGAGTGAGCAGTAGAAGTGGAGAGAGTGGGAACGGGGATTGGTATGTAAAATGAAAATAGTGTTTTTTAAAAAATTAATTATAAAATGTTTGTGATACAAAAATATGCTGAGAGTATATTAATGATATTTTGTTTGGTTAATATTAATGAGAAGGCAGACATCTGAACAATTAAATGCATTAAACATTTAGTTTTACTTTATTTAATAAAATAAAAAGTAAAATAAAGTCTTCAAAAGTACTCAATAATCATAAAATATTAGTACAAGCATTGATCATGGAGTCATTTTTTTACATAACAACATTGAGGTAAGCTAAGTTATGAAATGTTATTTTTAACTATACTTTTTCCAAAAGAATTTATTCAGGAGTGTGTAAATTGATGATTGATGCTTCGGCATATTTTAGTTATATGGAATTATGGCTTATTAAACACCAAAACACTTCAAATTCTTTTTTAAAAATATGTGGATGACATATTGTCCAGCCACTGGGAATGCAAATGATTTTGCACAAAGGAATCAATTCTAACACATTTTCACAGTTATATGAAAATCAACACATTTTCTTTTTCCCCTTGAGTTGCCCCTCAATGACACAGCTGGATTGCAGAGGAAATCATTTCTTGATTTTTTTTTTTTTTGCTCTGGTTAGTTCTTTGCTAACAATGATTGAACACATGATCATACAACCTGATGCACTGGTCCATGTATTGCCAAAATACGTCTTTCCATAGCCTCAGTCCTTGTTGTGAAGGGCATAAAAATGAACTCTCATTACAGTGTAATGGTTTCATTTTACAGCCCCTGGATGCTGTCAGTAACCAAGGAGACTCTTACAAAGAGAATTATTACTCACTATTAGATGTACTAATCGATAGGTCTTTCCAAAACATTTGTCTGATAACTATAAGAATGATAAAATTTTACTTAATTATAAGACACAATGTGTACGTTTCTAATTGATTTAAGAAAAACATTCATTTAGCAATACCTGAAAGTATATTTTGATGAGAATATTTTATGCTTATTAAACTGGACCAGAAAGTAAATTGTTCAAATCTGTCCTTTGACATGTTTTCCCAATAATTATTTCTAATTGGAAAGATTACAGTTTGAAGAAATGTAATTGAAAAATTGTATTGACTTCAGTGATGCTGACAACCATTTAGTTTTCAGTGCAGATATGATTAAGTTTTCAGTATCTATTATAATAAATAATAGGGGAGTTTATATATTTTATATTTCCTTCTCCATAATTAGCTATAATTTAGGTTTAAATAGTGAAATAAGAAAAATGTGATCTCAATTCCTCATCATGATCAGACTTTCTAATGGAAAATATGTTGCTTCTCTTGTGTATTAATTATGAGTCTTTAAATGAAGAGATCATATAGAATTAATATACACACTAAACGGGGATTTATCAGATTGGCTTTACAATGTCGACAAACGCTGCCTCACACTGAAGAGGCTGAAAATCTGGTAACTGTTAAGTCTGTAATGCTGGCTATCTCAACAGTTTCAGCCTAGTGTTGTAATCTTCAAGGATTCCTGGAAGGCTGCTCATCATCAATGCACATTGGAGCTGATATACAATGCGTAGCTTCATTGCTATGAAGACAAAAGAGCTACCGATTCATTTCAACTACATTTAGTTTTATAAGAATAAGATGGCTTGCATTTTATTACATGTTGGTTGGGGCATTCTCCTTTTAAAGAGAAGCTGCATATGAAAAGTGAATATAGATGATAGATGAAACATATTGATTATTAGTAATCCAACTAACCCAGCAATGACACATGTCATCTTCAAAACTGCACATTTAAGAAACAGGTTCTATCAACACGATATAAGAGCATTACCCACTCCCTTGCTTTCTTAGTGCTTATCTCACAATAAAAATACAATTTCAGAGTATTCAAATTAGAGTCAAAATTAGACAATGAAAGTTGGGAGTTCAAAAAGTGATTTTTCAGGTTCAAGGTCAGCTGCAAATTTTATGATAATTTCTTTCTCTTTTTTTTTTCTCTTGCTGTAATCTTCCCTGTTCAGGTTCCATAGCAAAAATGACTACCAAGCTAAGAGTATTTGTAACACTTCTGAACATGAGAAGGCTGTGGGGGTTAAAGACAGTGTCCATGTTAAAAAAAAATAGCTTGAAAATGGGATTATTTTCATATTGCCCTTGCTTTTAAACAAACTGCTGAAGGATGACAAATGAAATTTCAGAGCCAATATGTTCAGAGTGACTTGAATATCAAACTTCTATTCAGAAATATCACCTTTAAATTCTCACGTATTAAACATTCAAAAATCTTTATTGCTTGACCACTAGCCCTTGTGTTGAACTTAGCACAGCCAATACAAAGAAAAACTAGGACTCTGATGCTCATGTTTCCTCAGTAAGTCAAAATGAAAATCAAAAATTAACAAGTAAACATGTTTTGTATGGAAGATGGTACTGAAGCTTAGAAAAAAGTTTAAGTAAAGCCACAAAGACTACACAAAATGTTTTAACAATAATATTGTTTATATGATGATTTGGGATGTTAAAATTTATAGAGAATTGTTGATAAACATCTGATGATCATTGACAAAAAGAAATTTGGAAACAAGACTGTACTAACTGAGGAGTCATGCAGTCACATGATAGAGCTTTGCACATGGACAGAAGAGCAAGGGCACAAAAACTGATGTGTGGACATTAGAGATATTCAAGGAAGAGCACATGAAACTGTTTACCTGCATGAGGTCACATGACAGTAGAGCAAATAAAAAGAGGAGGGAGAGAGGGGTATGGAGAGGGAAAGAGAGAGAAATGGAGAAGGAGAGAACACCAAATAACTGAGGGTGGTAAGGAAGACAAAGATTTTGTAAGCATTTCTAGTAAATTTATCATAGATGAGAGCAGAAAGAATTGAATGGTTTAAATACATGAGAACTGTACAGTGTTCACGTTTTATAAGAAACTTAAAAATAAAATGCTATTTAGAGGTTATATGGGGATGTTTGCTGGTCAATTTAAGAGGCAAGCTAAAAGGATACCATGGGAGTCTGTTGTTTGTTGTGGTGCTGTCTTTGTTGAGAGCTCTTCAACATGTGTTACTTCTGAAATGTGAAATTGTAATATGAAAAAGGACAAAGTTTCTCAATCATCCTTTAAAAGACCAAATACATACTTACATGTCAGGGATGCAGAGATCGCTCAGGAATTATAATTGCTCCAAAAGTGTTTATAAAAAGCACCTGGATTTGTTCCCCAACACTCACATGATTACACATAATTATATGTAATTTCAGTTCTAGAGGATCTGCCACATTCTTCTGGCCTTTGCAGGCACCAGGCATGCATGTAGTGCACAAATACATATGAGCAAAACACCTACACATATATAGTTTTAAAGATGTATTTTGAATTAAATGAAATACATTAGAGAAATTAAACTGACTTGTTCATTATTTTCTTTAATGCCTCTTTGAAAATTCCATAATACACATAACATGTGCAATACATTTCTATTAGGTGACATGTCTGTTGAGATGTTATTAGGCTATGGATGCTTACAAATGAACTATATATAAGGTTCAAAATCACAGAAACAAAGACGGATGAAAAGTGTTCTGTCTTAAGTTACTTGGTTAACTTTTTAAAGCTAAGATGGAAAAGTTACCTATACAAATTTAAGGCAAAATATGAAAAGTTAGCTTTTAGACTATTGATTCTTGAATACAAAGTCTGAAAGGTCAGGATTATATTTCATATTCCTTTAGAAATTTGCTCATTAAAGAAGGGAAATTTGAAGGCTTAGTCTTCATGAGTGCAGGCAAAAATATATTCCCCTCATTTCTTGTAGAGATGATCAGTTGTTATGTATTAAGTGTGCATGTCTTCACCACCAACTAGGTTATAGATAAAAGGAGATTATGACAATTTAGAAGACCTCCATGTATCATAATAGTAGGTCTTATAAAATATTTCCTACAGTACACCATTCTAATTCTCTTACAGAGATTCAAAATTGCACTATCATATAAACAAGGCAAAAATATTTGGTGTTCTCATCTGTGATGATCCATCTATACAACCACTGTTTTGTTCTTGGAACACAAAAGAGGAAGTATGTCTATTTCACCAAAACTGATTTTATCAAATGAGTATGAGACTGAGAATTTAAGCTGCCATTCCCAATGTCTCAAAAACAAATACATACAATGTGAGTGTGGTGTGTATGTGTGCGTCTATAGTCTCTTTGCAATAGATAAAGATACATTTATTTGTGGTTTTAAAATATATTACCTTATGTTCATTTTTGTTAAGCAAAATCAAAAGATATTTGTGACTATTAAGAATAGTTTATATCATAGCACTATAGAATCCAAAATATTCAAATCATATTTCCAACAGACTGTCAATATAGCAGAATGTGTCATGAACTGAAGTTCTGACTTAGCTTCCTTGTCAGCTCTGATTTAATGGTAAGGACGCCTGCCAGCCTTGGCTTAGCACGGAGATTAATTTACCTCGTGGCTGTTTTCCAGTGACAGGAATGAGAATACAAATAATGGGCTGAATATGAGCTCATCAGGGATAATAATGTGTAAATACTTGCTCTTAGGTTTCTGTGATGTCTTAGCTTATTTAAAATGTAATCTAAGAGAAATTGGCAAAAACATTTAATTTTTTTGGTTCACTTGATTTGTATTAATGTCATGGCAAATCCTCTTGATTTCTAATGTCATTATTTGCTCACTACAATTGTTTGAGACTAGTGTTGGTTTATTGTTCATGTTTACTTTCTTTTTAATTGAGAAGATGTTACATTTTTTATAAGTTTTGATATAACAGTAAAATTGAGAAACTTTGGGTTTTTTCCTGTATTGTCTTCTATCACCCAATATAGAGCCTCTCCCTAGCCAACATCATCAGACAAGACAAAGAAAAAATAGTATATCCTGATGTGGAATGTCCTTATGTATATGTGTTGCTTTTATTGGTTGATGAATAAAACTGTTTCAGCCAATGACTTAGCAGATTAAAGCCATGTTGGAAATCTGAGCAGAGATATAGAAAGAGAGTAGGCAGAGTAAGGGAGACAACATGCAGTTTCTGAAGGAGAAAGACACCATCGCCAGAAACTTACTGGTAGGACACAACCTAGTGGTAAAATGAAAGTGAATAGAAATTAGTTAATTTAAGATATAAGAGTTAGTCAGAAATATGTTTGAGCCATTGGCTAAACAGTGTTGTAATTAATGTAGTTTCTGTGTGATTGTTCGGGTCTACATGGCAGGAAAATGGAGGCACAGTCTCTGTTTGAACATCCCCACTGGTTAGAAGAATGTTATTATGACTATTGTAGGGAAAATAAAGTTCTATTCAGAAAATTTTAGGTAGAACTGAAGACTACTTGCTTTCAGCTGTTACTTTAACAAAGGTTTAATGTATTTAGGCCATTTTGATGCCTCCATATCCCAGTTGTGCTCGGCTTACTTTGGTTAGGAACATGATTAGAGCAGAACAAGCCATTGAATTCTATTCCCACACTGCTCTGAACGCTTTCATGTTCTTCCAGGGTTTGCTCATTGCTCCAGGAAAGGCGCGCTGCAGCTTTGTTTGTTTGTTTGCTGTTTCTTTTTACATCTAAAGACACAAGGAGTCTCGGAATCATTTGATCTACGCATATTCTCTTTAAAATTACTTAACTTCTTCAATCGTATTAGAGCATGCTTACCCTAAGGAGTATTCCTTGGCCCTTCATTCTGGACATTTTATTCCTTTTGAGTCAATACCTGTTCCCTCTGATTAACTCTATTTTCTAAGCCTAGTGATAAGATCTAGGAATAAAAGCAAATCACATTTTCTATCTGTCCATATGTCCAATTAACTTCTTTATTAATTTATTGAATATTTATACTATATAGTATTCATTAATAAAGTCAGATTTTGTATAGTATTCTGTAATTAGTTGTTATTGGTTTCAATATCTTAGACAATTCTTTACAAATTCCCCTTAACAAAATACCTAATTGGTTAAAGTTCTACGACTGGTTAAAATTATTGGCTATTATCATTTTATTTGTCATTCATTCAACATTGCTCTAAGTAAACTTATTTAACCTACACTTCATACTTCTAAAATTATGTGCTGCATGACAAGACAGATTGCTTGCTATAAGGAGGACTGCTTTGCCAAGATTTTTGAGTTTAAAATGATGTGAAGTCCTTGTAATTTTATTAGTTAAATTTTCTCATGGAGATATAAATTTATAAGTGCACACACCCACATGAATGCATAAAAATGTATGTATCTGAAAACAGATGTGACAAACTCATACATAATGAATAGATTTGGTAAATTTTGTCCACCAATCACACCATTCTGACATTTAATAATAATTTATTAGCAAAGCAAAAGTTCTGAACTTGCTTAGGCATATAACGGCTACTAGCTATTAACTAAACTTGCAAAGAAATAGGATTACATTTTAGGCAACAGGATGCAAATATAAGCCAGTTTCAATTTGATTTGTGTGCATGTGTGTGTGAAGGGGGTAGAGAGGATCCATATTTAGATGGATTGATAATTCATAATGTAGACAATGAACAGTTTTGATCTCTCTTTGTTCAATTCATTGATCTATTTATTGTTTGTGTTGTTTTATTTCTTTTTAGTTCATTTGTGTTCTAGGCAACAATCTTTCTGTATCAGATGTATAGCTAGTAAAAATTTTATACAAGCGTATATAGAAGTAACCTCATTCTCTCTTTGACAAGGCTAAAAAATGATTCCAACACCAAGTCTTCTTTAAATGATGTCGACTATACCTCGAAACTATAAACCAAACATCCTTGGTGTTTTTGTTCCCTCCTCCCCATGTCTCCTTCTGTATTGTCTCCTCAAGTAGAGACACAGCTTCCATTTTTTCCCCTTTCACTCATATCATCTGAATCCAGTTATCCTCTTTTACCTCCCATGATGGATAATTTTTACTCTCCTTGTTTCTGTAGTAACACATATATTTACATCTCAAGATTTGAAGTAAAGAACTGCAAATGAGTGAACTTGTGACATTTGTATTTCTGGCAATACATTACTTCACTCAATATGATTTTCTTAGTCCCATCCATTGACCTGTAATTCATGCTATCATTTTTTCTTCACAGAGGAATAGTTTTCCATTGTGTAGTCACTGAATTTCCATTACCTATCCATCTGTTGAAGAATATTTAAATTATTTCCTCTTCTTAGCTATTGTTAATAGGGTGGCAATGAACATTGCTGAACAAGTGGATATGAAGAAGGGTAGCAACTCCTTTGGGCATATGTGACAGAATGGTATAGCTGAGTTGTAGACGATTTACTTTTAACTTTTGGAGGCTTCTCCTTGATTTCCAGAGTGGTTGCACCTATTTCCATTTTCCGCAAGTGACTTTTCTCTTTTGCTCACATCCTCACCAAAAGTTCTTGGCAGATGTTTTGTTGATATTATCATTCTAACTGGGGTGAAATAAAATCTCAAAGTTTTTAATTTGCCTTTTCCTATTGATAATGTAGATGTTGAACACTTTTTGAGCTTTCTCTCTCTCTGTCTCATCTTTTCCAAACATGGCTTCTGGATGTAATCTTGGTTGTCCTGGCATTCATTTTGTAGACCAGGTGGGGCTCAAACTTAGGAATCTACTTTTCTGTCTCCCAAATACTGAGATTATAGGTGTGTACCACTATGCCTGGTATTTGAGATACTTCATAGTCATTTTTATTTCTTCTTTTGATAACTCTGTTCAGATTAATAGTCCATTTCTAATTGAGCCATAAGTTTTCTTGAATCTTGGTTTTTTTTTAGTTTTTATATATATTTCAGATATTACTCTTCTATCAAATGTATACCTGGCGAAGAAATCTCCCACTCTGTGAGTTTCTTTATCACCCATTTCCTTAACTGTTCAGAAGCTGTCAGTTTCAGCAAGGTTGCAGGATACAGAATCAATTTACAACACTTTCTATATATAAACAACAAACACACAGAGAAAAAGATAATGAACAAACTACCATTTGCCATAGCCTTGAAAACAATAAGAATATTTTTGAATAAAAAGTCATGGAGATAAAATAATTCTCCATTGAAAACTTCAAATCCCCCAGAAAAAGAGAAGGAGGAAAATACTAGAAAATGAATGAAAAGCTCTCCCATGTTCATTAGGTGGTAGAATTGATATTGTGAAATTACCATGTTCCAGGTGATGACTATTCTTGCCTATCAATTTGACTACATCTGGAATTAACAGAAACCCAAGTAGCTGGGCCCACGTGTGAATCATTTTATGTGGAAAGACCTATCCTAAATCCTGATCTTTTGGGTTGGGAAGATTTATTGTGAATCTGGGCCACACCTTCTGCTATGAGCTTTTATATAAGTTGTGGAAGAAGAAAGCACCTATGCTAATACCTCCCTGATATTAGAATCAACTTTTTCAGGATTCCCACATATACTGAAGACTGCCTCAGACATCCAGCCTCATGTACCAAATGACTATTGAATTCTTTGACTTTCTATAGAGAGACAGTTATTTCTGCAATTCTTGACTGAACAATCTCTCCAGCCCCCAAGCACATCACTTTGAAACCACAGTATTTCACCCTAGTCCTAGAAATTTATAAACCCATTTGTTTTCCAATACCAAATGGTCAGCACTGAAAACATACATACAAGTAACATTAAATGGGCTGAATAGGTTGTATTTAGGAACATATATGTATTATGCATATACATATATGTGCAAAAATACCAATTCACGAAAGAAGAGGTATGTTTGAAGGTAAACAGGGAGAGGTATATAGGGAATTATGGAGAAAAGAGAAAAGGTAAAATATTATCTAATTTTTTAACAGATAACCTTAAAATGCAAAATACATTTAGTTATTGTGAAAGAGTCCACAAGTCTTAATGGTTCAACTATTCCTCTAGAATCATAAATCTGAGACACAAATCATAGAGTCAGTTGGGAGCCCTTATCTTAAAATGCAAAATACGTTTAGTTATTGTGAAAGAGTCCACAAGTCTTCTTAATGGTTCCAGTATTCATCAAGTATCATAAATCTGAAACACAAGACAGACAATTAATTGGGAGCCCTATAAATTTAAAATATAATTTTGGTGCTTTCAATACATATTTATATAGAGAAAACATCCTAATTCTTTTTTTTGTTGTTTGTTTTTTCGAGACAGGGTTTCTCTGTGGTTTTGGAGCCTGTCCTGTTTTTTTTTTTTTTTTTTTGGTTTTTCGAGACAGGGTTTCTCTGTGGTTTTGGAGCCTGTCCTGGAACTAGCTCTTGTAGACCAGGCTGGTCTCGAACTCACAGAGATCCGCCTGCCTCTGCCTCCCGAGTGCTGGGATTAAAGGCGTGCGCCACCACCGCCCGGCAACATCCTAATTCTTATTGGGAAGAATAGGCCTTTAAGTGGTTGCACAAGTTTGCATTCCCACCAGCAATGGATGAGTGTACCCCTTTCTCCACAACCTCTCCAACAAAGGCTATCATTGGTGTTTTTTATTTTAGCCATTCTGACAGGTGTAAGATGGTATCTTAAAGTTGTCTTGATTTGCATTTCCTTGATGGCTAAGGAAGTTGAGCATGACCTTAAGTGTCTTTTGGCCATTTGAACTTCTTCTGGGCTGCCTCACTTAAGCTCTTGTGAGATTACTCCCCTCACTGTATAAAAATTTCTTCAGCGAGGTTTTCACACATCTAGAATCTGCCATGACTTGTAGTCTTTAGTACAACATAGGCTTCATTTTATCAATTCATGCAGTGACCATTCAGGACCTTCTTGTTGAAGATCTGACTCTGCTACCCTTTGTCTTGCCTTCGGAGCTTTCTGAAACTTCAGTGGAGTATTTAAGACATCTTCAGTTTTGCATGCTTGGAAACTCAATATCATCTGAAGAACGCAATTTCTGCTACTGGTTTGAGATCCACCTGGACTCCTTAGAACACAACTCTCGAGAATATTGTATGCTGGTATAGCAGAACCTGGAAAATATTTCCTTAGGTAGCAACTTTCCCCTAAAAAAATTCTAAGGGCTTCATGCTCTCAGGCATTCTCTTTTCAAGTAAATTTGCCTAACTATACCCTAGAGATCTAAAGGAGGGAATTCTCTTTTAAAGGCACATTTCCTATTGCTGCAGTACAGTGTCTACTGGGGTGGATAGGCATGCAGTATGAGCCCTAGTATATGTTATATGATATTATGAATTTTTTCAAAGCCAAGAAATATATATATAAAATTTATCAATGAGATGAAGATGATTTCCCCAATTTCAATGTATAAGTGTGTTATCAAAATTATTTTTATGCCTTGTTTTTGGTATTTTATTTCCTGCCCTAGAATCAAGAAAATATTCTTTAATTTTCATAACTTAGCAATAAAACATTAATGATTAAATATAGTCAATAATTAAACTTTATTTAGAAATATAATTATGTTTAATATGAAATTTCTCTTAAGAAATCAAAGACTATGTGAGAAATAGATACACAATTAAGCTATTTACTGTGTGGAATTTCCTTCTGCTGCCTGATTGATCAAGTCAATCTCCTCAGCACCTTGTGTATCTAGCTATTCTCTTTTTCCCCTTTATAACTGAAATAAAGTGAGAATAAGGAATTTTTCTTGGGCTGAGGCTGTAGGTCAGTGATAGGTGCTTACCTCTTATTTATGACATTCCAAAAAATAAAAAAAAATAATAAAAAAATTTCAATGATGCTATGAGATGCTGCCATAAAAAGCAGTTGCCAGTTTCCATCATTGCATTTACAGGTGATGTATAAATAATTTACCTTACCTAAGAATGTACAAAAATAACACAAGCATTCACATTCACTGTAACAGAGTCAATAACTTGATAAACGAAATAAATAACTAAAGGAAATTAGTTTGAAAACAGATACATTTGTCATTAGTTTGGGGTAACATTGTAGACAGCTATGAAACCCAAATAACCATTTAGTAAACATATGTCTTCTAAAGGAAGTGTAGGGGCTAGTGAAAACTTAGTGGTCCATTTTCTGCTCTTCCAGAAGATCTAGTTTCAGTTCTCATTAGCCATATCTGAAGCTTCACCACTCAATTTCCAGGCAATCTAACACTCTCTTCTGGTCTGCATAGGCACCTGCACACACACACACACACACACACACACACACACGATGTGTATACGTATTTAGGCTCACACCCATAATAAAATAAATAAATTGTTAGAACTAAAATAAGTATATTGTAATATAAATACACATATCTCAGAAACTTTCCAGCCACTAACAGTAAAATAAGTGAATAAAATAGATCCCATATAAAAGAGCACAAACATCATGCTTATTATGCTATCCCACTCTTTGGAAGATACCTAAGTTTAAAAATTACTATTTCTAGAGAATTTGAATAATTACAAAATAAAAATATAGGCTCCTTTTATTGCTATTACAATCATATTAACTATATTAATGCAATTTCTGAATTTAAAATGTTCTTTGAATTACTTTTGAATGTGGATAGATTCATTTATGCATTTAACAAAATGATAGAAATATGAAATAGTACAAGAAGCAATGCAAAAAGAATTTGACAGCATGTTATTGAATGAAAACAAGAAGATGCTGGATCCCGCTGTTGATCTGTAGAAGGCAGCAATCGATAATAACACGGATTGTAAACTAAAGAAAGACCACTTCTTTAAAAATCTTTAGTATGTGTAAAAGAGGCTATATTGAAGAAACACAATTATTAAAGCTAGAAAAAAGTTGGAATAAGATAATAATAATAGAAATAAAGAGTCCTTAAAATGCTTAAATTGTGCATGAAAAATCCAGAGACACAGTAACTTATTCCAGCATCACAAAACATATTAACAAATACGAAAAGATTTAAGGTATATAAATTTAGAGTACTTGAGTTGAAAACAGAAATGAAGAATTTATGTTCTGAATACTTAAGAGTAGGAATCTTTTTCTCTTTTCGTCTTGATAAGTAAGCACACCACCATGGAGGCAGTATATAACACAGATGTAAGTCTGTGCTATATCTTCTAAATACAAGCTTTGGGAGTGTATGTTGGTGTTCTTGTGGGGCTCCTAACATTGGGAGTTCGGCTGTCTCTGACTCAGTTTCTCTTCAAATATTTTTCCTGCTCTTGTTTTTTTTCTCATCCAGCCTTGATATGAGAGGGTCGGTGCCTGGTCTTGTTATAAGTTGTTATGCCATGTTTGGTTGATATCCCTGGGAGGTCTGGTCTTTTCTGAAGGGAACTAGAGAGGAGCATTGAATCTGGGGGGGAGGGGCATTGGGAAAGATGGGAGGAGTAGAGGAGAGGAAGGCTGTGGTTGAAATGCAGTATATGAGAGAAGAATACATTTTAAAAAATTGACTGAAATCGTAGAGACTAGTTAGGAGCTTCAAGGTCTGAAGGCCACAGGGCTGTGATTCTTCTGGACCATTTGTCTCTCTTTGCTTTTCTCCAGTTACCTACTAACCGCTAGAGATTGCCTGCTTTAATTCGTTGGCTAAATGAACATAAAGCACTTCTTTTATTTACAAAAATTATCACAACTTTTGTGAAAATGCAAATGAATAAGGAAATGCATGGAAACTCTGTAAAGAGAATTTCAATGCTTCAAATATATATACTAATTTGTAACCGCCACACATTAATTTCATGCTTTCAACGTTAAGAAGTCACATTTAGTAGTTATTAATTAAATGATTAAATACTGCCATGTAAGCACATTATGAAGTTGACACTAAAAACTACAGACATGCCCGAGGAAGCAGAATCAAGTGCAATTTTTTTTTTGTTCTTCAATTTTTAAATTTATTATTTTTAAAAATATTTCCAAAGTTAAACATAACACACATATCAGTCTTTCAATTTGCAGTTGTCTCTATGTCTAGCAAAGCCCGACTGATTCTATGAAAACAGTAGGTAATGAAACTTCTCTCTCTTTTTTTCATTAAAAATATCCACCTTCTCCCATCCTCTCATTTCCCTCCTACTCCCTCCACTCTCCCTCCCCCTCCCTCTCCAGTCCTAAGAGCAGTCAGGGTGCCCTGCCCTGTGGGAAGTCCAAGGCCCTCCCCCCTCCATCCAGGTCTAGGAAAATGTGCATCCAAACAGACTAGGCTCCCAAAACATGCAGTAGAATCAAAACCCGGTGTCATTATCATTGGCTTCTCAGTCTGCCCTCATTGTCAGCCACATTCAGAGAGTCTGCTTTGATCACATGCTCGTTGAGTCCCAGTCCAGCTGGCCTTGGTGAGCTCCCATTAGATCATTCCCACTGTCTCCGTGGGTGGATGCACCCCTCGCATCAGACAAAGATCTGATCTCCAAAATATATAAAGAACTCAAGAAACTAGACATTAAAACTCTAATTAACTCAGTTAAAAAATGGGGTACTGAACTGAACAGAAAATTCTCAACAGAAGACATTCAAATGGCCAAAAGATACTTACGGTCATGCTGAATTTCCTTAGCGATCAGGGAAATGCAAATCAAAACAACTTTGAGATACCATCTTACACCTGTCAGAATGGCTAAAATCAAAACCACCAATGATAGCCTTTGCTGGAGAGGATGTGGAGTAAGAGGAACACTGATTCATTGTTGGTGAGACTGCAAACTTGTGCAACCACTTTGGAAATCAGTGTGGCAGTTTCTCAGGAAACTGGGGGTCAACCTACCTTAGATCCCGCAATTCCACTATTGGGAATTTACCCAAGAGATGCCCAATCATACTACAAAAGCATTTGTTTAACTATGTTCATAGCAGCACTATTTGTAATAGCCAGATCCTGCAAACAACCTAGATGCCCCTCAATAGAAGAATGGATAAAGAAGGTGTGGCACATATACACTTCAAGTGCTAATTTAAATCAGTTTGTATAACCACATATATCAAACTTTGTTCATATAAAGAGCTTTTAGCAATTTAACGATGGACTTAAATTTTCCCAGCAGAGTTTAGCCTCTGCTGAAGACCAGTGCTTTTTGAGGCACACATGATTATCAAAATTGTGTTGTTATCAGTGGAGAAGTAGTTACAGTTAGTTCACTAAATACATGGGTGGTACTATTGCCAAGAGGGAAGAACTTTGACCTCAGAAGTCCAAACCTTGAGAAAACAGTGGGAGCCTATGATTTGCAGTGAAGAATCACAGCTGTAAATATAATTCTCTCAAAATTATGCTTTTATTCAATAAGCATATTAAAGAGAGTGATGACATTGCCTTCAGAACATGCTGTAAGAACAACATTCCCTTTCATAACAGAAAAAACTTGAACCTGGATTAGATCACATTGAAGTATTAATGCACACAGTGATAATGTTTATTGTTTGAAGACAATAACTATTCGCTAAACCTGTGATAATTAAGAATGAAGATTTATTTGCATTACAAATGTTCAGATATTTGCATTTTATATATTCTGCTTAGTGAGAACCACATATCAGACCCCAAGAGCATAAACCCTAGCATCTGCTTTTGACTATGCACATTTACCACAGGGAGACAGGGAAGACAGGCAATTATCTGAAAAATGGCCAGACAAAACACATTTGTGATTTATTTATTCAACCATTCTCATACTCAACAATGCATTTTATAAACTATTGTTTTATTTTTCCCAGGTTAAAATGAACCACTTTATGTATAAAGATTCTGAAAGCAGCAAGATTATATATTTTCTCTGGTCATTTATTTTCACAAATGGTATTTAGTTTTTTTTAAATAAATAAAAAATAACAGAAATGTTTAGATATACCAAAATAATTCACAGCAACCAAAGATAGTATCCTATCAGAAATCGTATAATATGATTTTGAGAGAAAGATATAAGTAAAATAGAAAAGAGAAAATAAGTTTTTTAAAAGCAGGGGGATTTATTGTGGAATTTCTGGACCCAAACTGAACAGATGAGAGAAATATACTTTTATTCAGAATTTATTCAACATAAATGGGAAGATAACTTTTTGTAACATCAGTGAATTTGGAAGCAAAGGAAAAATTTGTCTTCTGTCAGACTGTGTTTTAGTTTAAAATTGAAGTTTAGGTATGAAAATAATTAAGTGATATATTCCTGGTTTTTTTAATTTGTTTTCTTTAGTAAAGAGAAAAGAATAATTAAGGTGACTCATTCCTTATGTTTCCTGCTAAATCTAATTTTGGTATCTTTTGAAATTGTCAAAATATTTTAATTATATTAATTATTATGGTTACTTGATAGAAAAAAATACTTTTCAATCAAACACTCACCTAAACCAGTGGTTTTCAGCCTGTGGGTCCTGACCTTTTTGGGGCTTGAATCAACCTTTTACAGGGTCACATATCAGATATCATGCATATAAAATATTAATATTGCAATTCATAATAGTGGAAAAATTACACTATTAGGTAGCAACAAAAGTGATTTTACGCTTGGGGGTCAGCACGACATGATGAGCTGTATTATGGGGCTGCAGCCTTAGGAAGGTTGAGAACCACTGAGCTAGCCCATGGTCCCTTACTAGCCCTCGTGGGTTTCTGAGAGAGATCTCTGTATTGCTAAGGCTTGGATTCCACATTAAAGATAATTAGCCACCTACTTGATATCTAGTACGTTTATTTTCTAACAAATACCAAAGCAAGCAGACCAAGCCATCTGTGTTCTTCCTGTTTGTAATAAAAAGGACATTTGTCTGATGATGACAAACTTCCTGAGTGCACAAAGTACTTTACTTTACGATGGTATTTATGCAGCTTCCGCTGAAAGAAATAATGCAAGATGTTTATTAGTTTAGCATCTGCTTCCATATTCTCTTAGCCACTTTACCAGCAATTCGCAGTACTTTGAGGGGAAAAAAAGTCAGTCATTCGATCACTCTTCTTATGTTTCCTTCCCAGCATATTGTTCACTTTCTGTCCAATAAACGCTGTAAACGAGAAGGCAGATTCATGAGGCATTGAGGAAAAATACAATACTAGCAGAAAAGTTATAACCACTTCTGGGCTCCTTTGCTTGATATTATTGATATAGTTAACACCACTCCTCATTTAGAAGACTCTGCTCTGACTTTGGTGAGTTGTATTTTGCATCCCCTCTCGTATCATGAAGTAAGGATTTTTAAAAGTTCATGGTCCCAGTGGTTTTAATGGTTGTTCTATTGTTTCAAAGTTAAAATTGTTTTAGAATCAAAGTCATGGAAACTAGAGGTCTTCTCTGGTGTTCCTGTACTAGAAAAGTACATAGTGATGAGTGCAGTGTGTAATGACTTGCAGACCCTACCCCTACATTGTCTTATTGCCATGATGAATTCTATCAGTGTTCTTCATACACACGTTCTTTTGACGTGAACATCTTCTATAATACTCTGGGAAGTTCTCTTCTGTTTCCCTCAGTCATATGCTGTTTCTAGAGCTGTGAGAGAATTCATTGATTATTGAAGCTAAGCACAAGTAGTAGAAGTGAGGAAAATGTTGTTATTGTGCAACCTACTCTAAATACTACAAAGCAACCCAATAGACAAGGTTACTTGAGAATATGAAATATCATATACTTCACCAGTTGGCATGATACTGAGTTAACATGAACATTCACATGTCTACCTGTCATTTTTATGGATTCTAGATGATAAGAGTCATATCAAAATAGTAGAACTTTATCTTCAACACTAGGGACTGAAGCCAGGGTTCATCACATGCTGTATTCTGTGTTGTATCCCTGATCTCACCACCAGTCCTTTAGCTTCTCCTCCTCCTCCTCCTTCTCCTCCTCCTCCTCCTCCTCCTCTTATCTTCTTCCCTCTTCTTCTTCCCTCTTCTTCTTCTTCTT
>NC_022032.1:16550699-16551770 GCF_000317375.1 Microtus ochrogaster | reverse complement strand
GGGAGAGTGTGGTCACGTGGTCTGGCCCTCAGCCAAGATGGCGACCACCACGTGTGGTCTGCTGTGTTAGAGAGCCCACCATGCCACAATAAAAGCCACACAGGGAAAGGGCAAAAGGCTGGAGCCGAAAAACGGCTGTGTAAGTGTAAGGCACTAAAGCATGAGGCTGGAGTGATAGGTCTGTATAGCTTGGCTCCCATGGTCAAGGCCGTGCAAACACCCGCAAAAACCGTGGCACCTCAAGCCTACAACGAGAATGGCTCCCCATTAAGGCGAGATGCTGATGGCAATGAACCTCCGGGCCCTATGAACAGGCATCTGAGCTCACAGCAGGGGTGCTATAACCTGGCTGTAACCTAGCCTCCAACAGGAGAGGGATTCCCCGGCAGGAGGGATTCAGCCAAGGTCAGGCCGCACCTTAGCGGCGTGCTGCACCGTAGCAGCAGTTAAGATGAAAAGAAGGAAGAAAAGGAATGAAAAAAAGAAAAAGAGGGGACTGGAGGCCCTGGGCCTCCAGGCACGGGTGGCTGAGGGGCTGCCTAAGGCCAGCCGTCTCAGGCACAGGCTTAGCACAGGAGACAAGCCGGATTGAATGCCAGCGAAGGGAACAACCAAGGCCCTGAAAGCCCGCGGTTGGAGGTCCCCCCATCCCTAAAAACCGTGAAGGGTTGCCAGGAGCTCAACGGTCAATCCCTTGGGTTAAAAGAGATGGTTAATCTGGCCGAGATGGGGACACTCATGATTAGTTGATTTGTTGTTTGGAGGAGCTGCATCCAGGCAGATGGAACACGTGATCGTACTCAGGTCCTGATTCTGCCCCCGAGGGAGCTGAGTCCCGGACGGTGCTGAAACCCGGAACTCCGGCCCCAGGTAGAAGTCTGGGGTGGGTGAATCATCCGAGTCACGCGGCACCAATCTTATTCTTAAAAAATATACCTAGGGTTCCCCTGCCCGCCCGACTGGCTCACAGCAAACTCCGGCAGGTCCCAGCAGTGCTGCAAGCGGCTACAATCGGCAGTGGTGGCGGCAGCGGGTCAGACATATAAACACAGGAAATAGCCATATAAGAAT
>NC_022032.1:16546727-16550489 GCF_000317375.1 Microtus ochrogaster | reverse complement strand
AGAGGTTAAAAGGAGTGGGCGTGGCTAGGGCAGGGACCAAAAGAATAACACACAGTCTTTTCCATATTAATTGGATACTTCTCCATTACTAAATATTTTGAATGGGAAGGGGGCTTTTAGGAAAGTTGATGAGGATTAACTTGAAACAAACTGAAATAAAGAGTTGGGATTGGGGCCTGATGAAATTTAGGCATTACAAAAGCTGATTTCTGTTATTGATTGGTCCAAAGGACTACACTTACATGACTTAAATATTCTCACTTGTGACAACTATGGCTTTCATTTAATTCTAAAACTATATAGATTTGAAGTCAATAAAATGTAAAAGCCACCTTTACCATTGTAAATGTGTGGAAACACAAAGGAGCACTGGACTGTCTTAGCATGCTCATCATTCTGAAATAATTGACATATGAAGCCTATACTACATATCTAAATTGTTCCTCAGGCTGACATTTGATCAGAACAAGCCAAAACTCAAAGCAACTTTGAGGAAAATTCCCTGATTGTGTCAGGCTAGGGAAATCTGTTGCAATTACAATTTATTTTGCTAATTCCCAAGGGCTCCTAATAGAAAACCCCTTGCTGTTACAGTGTGTGAGCCAGGCTTATTCAATTGCTAAAGAGTGCATTAAAACGAAGCTGACAGGAATTTCCAGTGGCCCTTCCAGCTAATTTAAAATATGGAAAAGGAAATAAAGGAAGCTAATTTAGGTAATAGATCAAGTTTATCCAAACTCACAAGCTGTGTGCTTGTGTTCCTATCCCATTTCCCCGGTAATGGAAAAAAAGGCTTGGGGCAAGCACACAAGACAATGTATATGCTTCATTCTTATCGTCCAATGCTGTGCTCATTTAACCCCTCTACCCAAACTAAGTTTTAGCGAAACTTTAAAAATCAATTATTCTCCTTTCAGGACTAAATCACCATTACCTATTATTCTCAATCTTTAGATCTCATTAAAACCCCAAGTAGAAAACCATCAAAGCTCGAATCCAAAAATCTCCGTTTGAAACTGTTTCTGCAATACTGAGACTATACTCCTTATGTATAAACAGAGAGTCGGTTCTGAGAAATCCTTTTTGCGATTTTCTGAGATGGTCTTCACAGCCACTGTGCCCTATGTGTCCCCAGTGAAGGGAATAAAGAAAGAAGGAAAAAATAATAATAGAGTATGGGTAAACAGAAAACTTTCTCATTTGTATCTTTTTCATGTATTTGTTTAGCAATCTTGAGAGAGAAAAGACACCTTTTGTGTCATTTACTACCGACCCAGGAAAAGAAAAGCTGTTATTAGTAGCAGGTTAAAACTGAGAAGAACCTGTAATTAGTAGAGCTGCATGGTGAGGAGGACTGCCTATGTCTAGCCACTAACAATTTCAACACAACAAAAGCTACTATTTTAAGCAAGTCATTTGCCGTTTCTGACGCTAGGAGGGAAAAGAAATTGTCTAGATTCCTAACTATTTTGAAAATGTTGATGTCACTGAGGTCATTAGGATACTAGCTTGAGAAATGGCTTCAAGTTCAGCTTTGATGAGATTCCCAATCATGCAAACCAGTGGATCTCCAGCTCTTGTGCCTTCTGTTTGGGCTCTTTTCCTTCAGCCAGATGGTCTTGTCCAAATTCGATGTGATTATTTATTTATTTTATTTTGTCGTGTTTTTAAAAAAACAGTGAATGCATGAATGAATGAATTCATTCATTAGGGTAAAGTTTCAGTCACTAGGGTAAAGGTTAACAACTGAACTGCCATTCGTACCTGCTGGGAGAAGGAGAATCAGTTTCTCCAATGGAGTGAGTTTGTTTTGTTTGGTTATGTTTTGTATGTGTGTGCTTTTATTTGGTTGCAGATTGGTAATTTAATGGTTTTTAGGGGTTTTTTTTTGTTTTGTTTTGATATTGTTTTATTTTGTTTTCTTGGTTTTCGGAGTTAGTTGTTTGGGGTTTTGGGATTTTTTTTCTTTATAAAATACTTTAAGTTGGTTGGGATGTGGGGAGGATCTGGAAGGACTTGTGTAAGTGGAACAATATGGCCAAATATATTTAACGTAAATTTTCTTAATAATAAAAATACAATTAAAAAAGGCTTGATTGAAATCCATTTACTTCAACTTCAAGGTTCAGATATATAATGAAGAAAAACTTTCTCAAAAACACATGTTAAAAATATCTAGAGGAGCAGGGTGGTGGTGGCGCACGCCTTTAATCCCAGCACTCGGGAGGCAGAGGCAGGCGGATCTCTGTGAGTTCGAGACCAGCCTGGTCTACGAGAGCTAGTTCCAGGACAGGCTCCAAAACCACAGAGAAACCCTGTCTCGAAAAAAAAAAAAAACAACAAAAAAAAAGTATCTAGAGGAAAGAGAAGTCAACCTACTTTAGCTCAGATATATAAAAGGATAAAAAGTCATCTCAGATATTCATAAATGAACTCAGAGAGCAACTTATTCCTTAAGAGAGAACTCCTTAGCTCTTTGACACTAATGTGTTTACTGAGATACAGTACAATGTTCTCACAAATGCAAATTTGAGTGCATTGGTAAACTTTCAGGATACCTATGTTTTGTTGTCATTTAGGATTATATTTCATGACCATGCAAATTACTTTGTTGTTGTTGTACCACAGTCTTCTTTTTTATATCAACTTATTGTATGTTTTTGTATTTCAGACAGTTATAAATATAATCATTCATCACAAAAATGGTATTAATTTTAATCACATCTTACCAAAACCTTTTCACCACAGTTTTTTCTTATTTTTAATAACAGGAATATCTTCTACATTAAAAATGTTCTATGATATTGTGCTATTTTAGAGAATACCTTGAAACATTCCTTACATTGAGATGGTTTCTTCTAAATGTGGTGGACAGACACTGTCAGTATTTAACTGATTTTAGAATGTATTCTTTTGCATCGTATGCCTATTTTAGAGTTACATGTACTCTTTGACAACTGTCTGACCACAGTGACGCCTCCGTACCAGTCCTTCTCAGTGCTCTCCACTATCCGGTAGCATGCATCTACTCTTACTTTACATTTCTGAAATAGAATTCTAGTTATTGTTGACCGTTCACTGACATAAATATCGTAAATGTTTCCTTTAGACATCATAACATTTTATTCATTGCCCCGAATCAATATAATTTGATTTGGATGTTACTCCATGTTTATTTGAGATCGATGGAAAGTACCAACAATATCTATGACTCACTTCCAGAGTAATGTTTTGTTTCTATAAAAAAAATAAACCATGTTTAAATAAAAATTTAAATAAATAAATTTAAATAAATAAAATGAATTCAAATACAACAACAAGAACAACAACAAGATCTCCCCAAGATTTAAGTGCTGCTAATATTTTCAACCAATTGCTACATTGTCTATCAGTTCCCCCCTTTTGCCAAATATTTGGCAATATTATTGTCCACTTAACACTTGGTCTTATTAAAGAGTGGAAGCTTTAGGAAGTATATGTACATCCATAAACTTTTGAAATTATATATATTTGTATATAGTTTATGTATATTCATATATGGGCTTGAAAGAAAGAATGGGAATGGGGAAATAATAGAATTATATTATAATTTCAAAAACGTTATGAAAATAAGTATAATAAATTAAAAGTGTGCTTCTGCTCCCAAAACAGATATTAATTTTTCAATGTCCTTTACTGTCAGACAGTCCATATAGCTATTGTTTTGTGAGTTTGTAATTAACACATGAGACATTTCTTCAGTTTCTTAAAATATGGATTCTT
>NC_022032.1:16478134-16546627 GCF_000317375.1 Microtus ochrogaster | reverse complement strand
TTTCTATTTATTAGGTTTACTAATATTTGTTCATACTTGTGGGAGTATTTTATATAAAATAAAACATTATTTTAACAGCATTATTGCTTAAAAGTCTCTGGTAAATGCACTTGGGCATATACACACAGAACACTCAGTCATATCTCATGGACACTTGTTCAGTTATGTTCATAGGAGCTTTATTCATAATAGCTAAAACCTGGAAACAACTGAGTTGTCCCTCAATCAAGGAATGAATAAAGAAAAAGTAGTACATTTACACAATGGAGTATATTATTCAAATTTTTGAAAGAAGGACATGAGGAAATCCGAAGACAAATGGATGGAACCAGGAAAAAAAATCATCCTGAGTAAAGTAACACAGATCTAGAAAGACAAACATATTATGTACTCACTCATAAGTAGATAATGGTTGTAAAATAAAGGAAAATTATTCTACAATCCACAGACCCAGAAAGACTAGGTAACAATGAGGGTTTATGGGGGGACAACCAGATCTCAGGAAGCAAAAATAAAAGAGATTTTGTGAATGGACCGAGGGTGGGTGGGGATGGGAACTTGGAAGGGAAGAGTTCTGGGGGGGCATTTAGGGGTCTGGTGAAAGTCTGGTGCAGGGGAATGTTCCAGGAATGGATGAGGAGGACACCAGCTTAGACACCTAGCAATAGCAGGTAAGTAGCCTGAACTGGCCATTTCCTGTGATCAGATAGGTGACTGACTCAATTGTCATCAGAGAGACGCCATCCAGCAACTGATGGAGGCAGATGCAGAGACCCACAGGCAAACATTAGGGAGATATTGGGAATTTTGCAGAGGAAGATAAAGGAGTCTAGGAGCCAGAGGCGTCAAGGATACCATGGGAAGGCTCACACAATCAACAAACTTGGGCTGAACCAACAACCAGGGAGCCTGCATGGGACAGAACTAGGCACTCTGCATATGTGCTACTGTATATCTTGGTCATATTGTGGGACTCCTAACAGCAGGAACAGGGGCTATCTCCAACTCATTTACTGGTTTTGGGGACCCTACTCTTCATACTGGAGTCAGCTTTCCCAGTCTTAATACATGTGAAGATGCTTCGTCTTATTGCAATTTGATATGCCATGTTTTATTGATACTCATGGGAGACCTGCACTTTTCTGGACAGAAGAGAAGGGAGTTGGGGGTGGGAGGGGGAATGGGGGAGAAACTGAGAGGAGAGAATGGGGCAGGTAGCTGTGGCCAGGATATTAAATAGATAGATGAATAATAAAAATGTCTCTGATAATTCCATAAATAGAAGTATAGGTAAATAAAAGAGAATTTCTAATACATTTGAAATTCCCTTGAATAGTGTTCTGTATAATAAAATACCAACTTGCTGAGTGCTCAAATAAATTTTTCATGTTAAGAAAAATGAGAGTTCCTTTGATCTGTTGAAATTGAAATATGGACCACATGAAGGTGTGTTTTTAATTTATAAGGCTTTAAATGAAAAATGAAATCAATTAAAACAACTTGGAGGTCAGTTCCTGTTTTTGTAGGTTAAGATTAATACGTATCAATAAATATCCCTTCAAAATTTTCTATTAAAGTAATAATCTTCTACTTTGATATTAAGAATCATAAAGAAATGAAATTCAACTACATTCCTAGCCCATGTCTTTGGGATCTAATCAAACAAGAAAGTGAACTATAAAGAACAAAACTGCTGTTAAGAACTATAGAAAAATATCTGTTCATTAAAAGATACCCATTGTACATGACATTGTAAAATTATTCAAGAATGCTAAGTCGGTGGTAGAGCAACAGAAAACAGTTTAACTTAATTAAAACATACAGTTGGCTTAGCAGTACAGGCTTGCCAATTATAGCAACTCTACACTGTAGTATACACTAAAGAGAAGTTACTAAATGAGTAACTAAATAGACATGTTGCATTCTTAGCTCAAGAAAATAACATTCATTTTAAAGAAATGATTCAGTTTTTTTGAAACTGCAATGTTATCTTCCATTATGTTACATAGTAACATTTATATACATGACACACACACACACACACACACACACACACACACATATATATATATATATATATTACATACACATATATGTAACCCAACAAATGGAATATGATATGTGGGTGTGTGCATGTATTTAACTTTTATGATAAGGAGAACTATTAGAAGGAAGATAAAAACAATAATTTCTTAGAATCTTTCAAATTGTATAATTCTTGATGACTATCCTAAGTACCAAAGCAGGTAAAGAAAACACTAATAGAGGGCAGAGATATCATATTTCAACTACTTTTTGTTATTTTAAAACAGTAACATTTAAACATGCCTTCTTTCTCGCTCACACACTTTTTCTCTTGCTCATATTGTCTCCCTTTTCTCACCCCCGCCCCTTCTTTTCCTCCTTGATCTTGTCCTCTCTCACTTCTTTTCAAAGTTTTATGCTCAATGAGCTCTGGTCATGGGAGTAATTACAAAAATCTCTGACAAGAGTTTCACCTCCAATTTTTCTCTTCTCTGACCCTCTTCTTATCCTTGGCTGCACTGCATTTTAAGGCAATTTTCTTGGAGGTTACTGTCATTTAGTACCCAGTGCCACAAGGGGCGTGGATCTCAATTGATTCAAAATTGTTGTTGAAGGCAGTTATTCCCTCAAGGTTCCTGACTCCTCTGTAGCCACACCATGAAAGCTCCTTGGTGAAAATTTTCATCTCTGAGGGGAGTCTGCTAAATGTATATTTTCAGACCTATTTTCTAAGCATTTCTTGCTCTTTGTACTGGAAGAATTGTTGTATCTCCTTCAAAACTTGAAATTTATATTGTTGAGTGCAATGAATATTTAAAAAAACCACAGCTTTCAAATGAAGCATATTTTCAACAAATCTAAATTTTAAAGAGGATTATGTAGTTCAATAATTTTATAATTAATTTATCCCTTTCTCTGTTTTTGCATCTTTAAAGATAAACAAGTGAAGCTACTCTTGTAGGAGGAGTAGAGGGAGGGAAATCCATAATCAGAACATAATATGTGACACAAAAATCTAATTTCAATAAAAGGAGAAGGCAAATAAGCAAACATAAATCTCAAAACTTTCTATTTTCCTAAGGAAATCACTTCATTCCTACATTTTCAGTTTATCATGGCATAAAAAGGGAACTAAGAATAACACCTCATAATATAATTGCTGCCCATATGCATTATGGGTAAGTTATTATCCACAGGACCTGGCTGGTGTTTCGAATTCAATATGGGGAATTTATGGAAGTCATGACTTTTCATTGATTAGTTTTGTAGATAAAGTATAGGTTATGTAAATTAAGACTTTATAGAAATGGTTAGCTCAAATACAAAAACCTCACATGAATATCAACAATGTAGACTAAAATTTATAAACAAATCTTATTCTAAAGATTATAAAGAGTTTATAATAACAAGTCAACAGTTCCCAAAATGTCCTAAGTTTTGCTGAAAAATGTGATAATGGTTCTAGCAGTGCATATAGACATTAAAAGACACAGTAAAGAATTAGCAAAAGAGAAACAGCAGAATTGCCTGTATTTCAAATGTTCATTTACATAGAAAATTTAAATAATGTTTTCTTAGCCTTTAAAAAAATGTTTGTTTGTTTTTTGAGACAGGGTGTAGCTTTGGTGCCTGTCCTGGAACTAGCTCTTATAGATCAGGCTGGCCTTGAACTCACAGAGCTCTATCTGTATCTGCCTCTCTCGAGTGCTAGAATTAAAGGCCTGTGCCACCACCTCCCAGATTTTTTTTTCTTATTATTACTTTCAAAGCAATCTTATTTTCCATACCAATCCAGTTCCCTCTCCCTCCATTTTTCCCACTCTTCACACCTCCTTCCTACCCGCCCCCCCATTCACTCCTCAGAGAGGGTGAGGCCTCCTAGGCAGAGTCAACAAAGTCTGTCACATCACTTGAGGCAGAAACACAGCCCTCCTCTCTATATCTAGACTGAGTAAGGTATCCCTCCATAGGAAATGGGCACTATTAACCCCACCCCCTTGGCCACTTACACAGTACTTTCTGATATTAAGGAAGCTAGATAACAGGAAGGAGGCTTTCAGACTAGATATAGTTCAGATAACTCAACTCCTGGGTACCAAATGCTTCCTATTTCAAGGTATCTCTTTCCTTGCTCTCCCTCTCTGTTCTTTACCCAACTTGATCTTCTGGATCCCTTATGTTTTCCTACCCACTTCTCTCTACCCCTCTCCACTCCCCTTCCTCTCTCCCTCCCACACCCACTATTTTTTCCTCAGGAGTTCTTTTCTAATTCCCTTTCCCAGGGATATCCATGTATATCTCTCTTAGGACTCTCCTTGTTTCCTATCTTTTCTGGGGTTGTGGACCGTAGGTTGGTTATCCTTTGTTTTATGCCTAATATTCACTTATGTGTGAGTACAATCTTTAAAATGTGTACTAAAACAAAAAGATATTTACTTATTAATTTTGTAAACTGATGTAAATTGCTAACGATGCTATTAAATAACACAATCAAGATAAAATATGGCCTTGCCATCAGTGTGAGGATAGCAACCAATGGCCTTGACAATGATCTGAGTTGTCTGGGGACTTTTCATGTCTCTTTGGACAACTCAATCAGATGCAACCCATTCCTGGCATTGGAAGTTTTACTCATGATTAGCAGTACTTAGCTGGGATATTGTCTCCTCTATTATTTGATAACCCCATTTATATTCCTTTGATAGGTGTATATATTTTAAGAGGCTTCAGCAGTAGTAGGCTTTCATTTGACGGCTCAATGTTTCTTAGTGTTAGTTGTCCCTCCTCATACGCCACCCTTCCTACCTCTTCCCTCCCCTCCTCATTTAGTCTAGCCCTCTCCATAACTTTATACTTTATATTTCACATTCTCATATGATTCTCCTCTCCCTCCTAGTTCTTTGCTGATTATCTAGCCTTTGTGCTTATATGGATTGTAGTGTGCCTATCAAAGACTTGAAAACTAACATCTACACATAAAAGAATACTAACCATGCTTGGATTTGGGAGTCTAGGCTATTCCACTCAGCACATATTTCTTAAAGAAGTGCATTGAAGATGACCTTTAATTGGGATAAAATTTAATTTATCACTTGTATGTAATATTTGGATGTAAAATTTCTTGAAATATATCATCTGTCCCCTCTCTCTGTCATTTCTGTGTTTCAAGGATTGAATGATATATAAAATTCTTGATATTTTCCATGTTTGTTTTATTGAGATGTCAGACATATTTTTCCCATCTTTTCTCTATGTTCTTCAATTTTGCCATTTCTATTTATGTCTTCTTCAACTTACTAATTTTTCTTGGAGGTTCTGGACTTTTATTTGATTACAATGCACAATTATTGAAAATATTTCATATTGTTTTATTTGTAGCAACAACTATGATTCGGGGTATTACACAAGGCATTAAAGTAGTCCATATAATTATGCTTAAATCAAGTATCAGTTATTATTTCTTTAGAAATAATGTCAGTCTGATAATATGCATTAACTGAGAGAGACAAGTGGTACGGAAAGTCCTTCTGTATATGTGTTGCTTTTATTGATTAATGAATAAAGAAGCTTCCTTGGCCTGTGATAGGTCTAGACAGATAGATAGAGCTAGACAGGGGAGTGGGGGTGGGGGTGGAGAACCAAAATGAATGCTGGAAGAAAGAAGGCAGAATCAGGGAGACACCAAGGAGCTGCCAGAGAAAGACATGAGCTGCCAGCTAGAACCTTTCCAGTAGACCATGAGCCTCATGGTAAAAATACAAAGTAATGGATATGGGTTATTTCTATATGTAAGAGCTAGCTAGCAATATGCTTAAGTGATTGGCCAAGCAGTGATTTAAATAATATAGTTTCAGGCACCTTCTATTTATCTATTAGTTTGATCAGTATGACATATGCCAGTTTGACAGTCCCAGATACAATTTCAAAGCAGAGCAAAAGATGGTATTTTGGCCTCTAAGTCTCATTTACAAATAAAAGGATATCTCAACTAGTTAAGTTTAGGCCAAGAAATATCACAACATTTTCTTCTAAGGGCAAACTCATGTCTTTATTTGCCTTCCTTCATATTATCGTCAGATAATGCTTTCTCCAAGGTTAGAAAATCATTTATTCTGTTTCTAGGAATGGGGTTTTGACAACTTTTAAAGATGTAGAGTCAAGAGTAAAAAACTGCTGTCTATACATTGTTTATACCATATATTTTCTAAACATTGTGATGCTGATGTTTCACCAGAGATGAGGCATAATTGTAAGAAAATATATAGAGTTGAAATATAGAAATTAAATTACATTTACATAAAATACATCTTTTGTTGTGCTCTGGTAGTATCAGTATTGTAAACTGTGATTCCACTAAAGAAATCAACTATTAATCATGTATGCCATCTTGTGGAATAATCTACTATTATTATATTTTATCATGCCTCAGCCTCTTTGGATACCCAACCATATACAAAGCTCTTCATGATTTTGCTTTTCAGACCTTGTGAACACTGTAACTTTACAAATCCTAACTATCAATAATGATTTTTGGCCTGAGGGACAAACTTGAAAGGTAGGTTTCAGGCAGAATTTCATGAACTGTCAGGTCCTTGCTTTTGTTTCATCTCTGCTCTGATCATGTCATATGCTTATTTTGAAACTGTCCTTGTGTCAGAAAAAATACAGAGGCCAAATATTTTTAAAAGATATAAACTATATATGAGAAAATAGAAACACATACTTATGATACTTTCAACTAAGAAATTCTTGAGCAAAATAAAATGAAACAGCTACAAAGACATAAAATTAACAGAGCAATGAATACCAGTGCTGGAAAGTATTTTGACCAAAATTAAATAGTGAGAAAAAATGATTTGCAAATTCTCAAGTCAATTTGATTTTTATTTACTCTTTCAGTTATAGTATTTCTGTATCTAATGAACATGATAATTATTAAAGTAGGTGATCAATTCATTTGAATGATTGCATATTGTCTGTAGTCAAAGTATCAGTTTGACTTTTTGATATAGACTTATTCAAACATTCACAAATGCTATCAGAATAGTACAACAACCTGTCTCATGCCCTCCATTAAAGGCTTAGAAGTTCCCTTTACAGAAAATGCCAGCTACTTGATTCTCTCAGTGAATTTCTTTACATTCAGACACTGTAACATTTCATCAACAGATATTTTATTACATGTTTTTAGAAGAGATTAACCTTAAACACAATAACTATAGTTCCAGCATCACATAGAAACAATATTCAGATTTACTTCTTATTTAAAATTTTACTGAAAATCAATTATTTCATATAATATATTCTAACTGCAGCTTCCCTTCCCCGAACTTCTCCTAGTGTCCTCCACCTCCCATTGCCTTTTTTAAAGAAATCAAATAGACATCTAAAGAATAGCAATAAAATATAACAAAATACAATTAAAACAAATCAATTTGACTAAGACAAAACAAACAAACATAAGAAAAAGCACTAAACTTTTGCACACCGTGCCTCCGTGTCTGCGCTCTGTGCACTGGCACCCAGTTACTGAGCTTTGGGCAAGGGGGCTGGAGGTTAAAATACACAGATGCACACAGACAGAGAGACAGCGACACGGGTCATCCTTGAATTCCCCAAGAATGTCCCCTTTATTGTGTTCAGGGGAAGATTATATAGAGATAGCCATGCCCCAGCCAAACCCACCAGAAACCACTCTCCTGCCATCAGGAACTCCTGAAGGTCTCGTGCTCAGAGCAGCTGTAGGCACTCAGATCAGGGGATTACAAGAAATTCAGGATCTAGGGTCTCACTGCTCCCAACACTAAACAAAAATCACCAGAAACACATAGAGATTCAGGATCACACACATTTGTATCCACAGGAATCTTATAAAATCACAAAACTAGAAATACAATGTATATTAAAAGGGTTTGTAAGGTAAAAACAAACAAACAGACAGACATCCTAACACAACATTGTGACAAACTCCAAAGATGTAGTTGAGTTCATTTTCTTAACAACTGAATTATGATCCATTGTGTATATGTAGCACATTTTTATTCTATTTTATTGATAATGAATGTGTCTCTCATATAATACACTCTGACTTAAGTTTCACCTCCCTCTACTTCTCTCAGTTCACCAGCCATAACTCCCCTGGATCCAATCTTCCTCGGTTCCTTCTTTGGAAAAGAGCAGGCCTCCAAAAGGCAACAACCAAAAAGAATAAAAGATGATACAATAAGACAAAGCAAACACCCTCACATAGAGGCTGGACAAGGCAAACCAACTGGAGGACAAGGACAGGGAAAAGTCAAAGATGCACCCACTCCTACTGTTAGGGGCCTACAAAAACACCAAGCTAACAGTCATAACGTATACACAGAGGACCTGGTGCAGATCCTTGCAGGCTCAGTGTTTGTCCTTCAGTCTCTATAACCCATATGCACCCTGCTTAGTTGGTTCAGTGGTCAGTGTTTTCCTGTTGTCCTTGACCCCTCTGACTTGTTCAGTATTTCCCCTTACTATTTTACAGGGTTCCCTGAGCTCCGAGGTAAATGTATCACATTTTTATCAACCATTATAAGTTTTGGACATCTATACTCTTTCAACTTCTTGGTCATTGTGAAAAGAGCAACAGTGATCATGGATGAGCAAGCATCTCTGTAGACAGAAAATCTCTGGAACATTTGCCTGAGACTATGTGCTAGAGATCTATTTCTAGAATTTGAAGGAAAATCCACTTCAATGTTTTGACAGAGGTTTCTGTCCCACCTGATCTGCAGTTGTTCAGTCCCAAAGAAACACATAAAGGACTACATTAATTATAAACTGGTTGGCCTATTAGCTCAAAATTCTTATTAACTCTTATAACATATCAAACCATAATTCTTGTTTGTGTTAGCCACATGGCTTTGTACCTTTTATCAGCAAGGCATTCTCATCTTGTTTCCTCTGTGTCTGGGTCATGACTGTAGACTGATCCATTCCTCTTCCTAGAATGCTCTTCTGGTCACCCTGCCTATAATTCCTGCCTGGCTACTGGCCAATCAGCATTTTATTAGAACAATACAATGGACAAATCATTACAGGGTATAAGATCATTGTCCCATTGCGTAAATGCTGTAGTGGTGGCACCAACTTGAATTCTAATCAGCAGCAAAGAAAGAGTTCTTCTCCCCAATATAGCAGATAGTGTTTGCTGTCATTTGTTTTTTAGATTATGACTTGGATAAGGTGAAATCTCAAAGTGGTGGTTTTAATTTCTGTTTCCTCCTGACTACAGATGTTAGAAGTTTAAAAAAATATGCCTCAGCAATTTTTTCTTTTGAGAATTCTCAGTTCTTTTTCACACCTCAATTTTTTGTAGGAGGAGGGCTATAACATAGTAAAATTCTAGCAAGAATTACAGTTACAATATTTATATCTACTTTATCTTTTATCATAACTAAGGAAAACTATAACAATAACTCTCTATTCTTCAACTCTATCAAAGACTCCAGAAGGATATAGTATTATCTAAGTAAATAGGAAGTGCATTATAAATAACTTTCAAAACTCTAGAATTGACAGAGACATCTCTCCTGGTCAGTCACCCAAAGTTCTTCTGTACTGTTGGGGCATCCATCTTCAGTCTACAGGCCCATAGTATCCAGCAGACTTTCCCATGAAGCAGGAAATTTCAAAGACAGTTCAGTCACTTTCTTCTGTATCCTGCAGAATGTTTCTTAGACTCTTTCTTGAAGCAGGAACCCCGAAGGATCATCTCACCTTTAGGCAAGTTCAGCAGTCATTTCTCTGCAGGTCCTGCATGTCGAGTTAAGCAGTCCAGGCAAGAGCAGTTTCTTATCCAAATAGCTAGCACACTCCATAAGGAGCCTCACTGATGCTCATCTTCCTCTTGAAGTAGATGGTGCTGCCAGGAACAGATGTGCCTCAATGTCATTAAAAGTCCTAACTTCTTAAAACATTTTAAATGGCATATTCTGAAGGTCTCTGAAAGACTTGAAGAATACCTACCTAACTAAAATATATTTCTATATATCTAGAAAACCTAACTTACATGACTACAATCTTGACAATTATAGATGACTATCTATTAACCTATATTTCTTCATTATACATTACATTTTTAAATGAGCTACACAAACACAATACCTTAGTCAAGATCAGAAATACATATACATATAGCAAAATTGACCTTGAATTTGTATCAATAAAACAAGATCAATACCAAAGCAAATTATTCATCTCTATAGCATGTTTATTGTGTTTATATGTTATTCTATGTTTTAGTTGTTTATTCTAAACAATAACTCCTGTAACATGCATAGCTGGTAATTATATTCCCAATTCTTCAGGCTGCCTCTTTACTCAAATGATGGTGTTCTTTGCTGTACAGAAGATTTTTAGTTTCATGAAGTTTCATATTTTAATTATTAGTCTTTATACTTGCATTATGGTGGTCCTGTTCAGAATGTTCTTTGATGTGCCTGTAAGTTAAAGCATCTTTTCTACTTTCTCCTCCAATAGGTTCAAAGTTTGGGGACTCATCTTGAGGCCCTGATCTGCATGGAATTGAATTTGTGCACTGTGAGGGATAAGGGTGCATGTTCATTCTTCTACATGTAGCTTTCAGTTTGACCAGCACCAGTTATTAAAGTTATCTTTTCTTTCTGGTGGATCGCTTATCCTTTTGGATAAGATATGAATCATGAACTATGATCTGTGTCTTCAAGACTATTCGATTGAACAATCTCTGTCTTTCTCTGGCCAGGAGCATACTGTTTATATCATCATAGCTCTCTAGTAAATTTGAAATTGTGGATATTGCTATCTCCAGCAGTACTTTTATTTTTCAATGTTGTGTTAGTTATCTCAGGTATTTTGTGTTTCTATTTGAATTTTAAGATTATTTTAAGATTTTCATATTTTAATTTTATTTCTAGATGTATATGACTTAAGCAACTAAAATAAACCCATAACAACCAATAATAGAGAAGCAATAATTAAAATGCTCCTAATTTAAAAAGGGTTAAAAGGATTTAATGAAGAATTCTATCAGACGCTAAGAAAAGTTACAGCAATCCTCCCAAATTATTCCCTTAAAATAGAAAAGTTAATACCACTTAAAATTTCTTTTTATTAAGTCTAATATCAAGTAAAGATTAAAAACAAGAAAATAATAAGCAAATCTCACAGATGAACATAGATTCAAAAATACTCAATAAACTAATTGCAAATTGAATTTAAAAACATTTTTAAAAGATTATCCATCATAACCAAATCAGTTTCATCCTAGAGGTGCAGGAGTGGTTCAACGTTTTGTAAGTCATAAGTATAACTTATACCTCTATATAAATACACTTAAAGACAGAAACTATAAAATCATATCATTAGATGGATAAAAGCCTTTGAAAGGATCCAACATGGCCTTCATGGAAAGTGGAAGGCTACAAGGGACATATTTTAATCAATGAAGGCTACTACACAACATCACATCCAACATTTTGGTAGAGTAAAAATAACTCTAAGTATTTACAATGATATCAGGGACAGACAATGAAAACAATGATGTCGACTCTACCAATACCCAAATACCATGCCTAGAGTCTTACCTAGAGCAATAAGACAACTGAATGAGATAATGAGGATATATTTAGGACAGGCAAAAGACAAGTTGACTTTTTATGCAGATGATAAGATTCTATACAAAATGACACTAATTCTAACAGAAAGTCCCTACAGGTGATAAGTACATCCAATAAAGTAGCAGGGTACAAAAATGCTACACAAAATCCTCCCTACAAGCCACCATTTTACACACACACACACACACACACAGAGAGAGAGAGAGAGAGAGAGAGAGAGAGAGAGAGAGAGAGAGAGAGAAATTAGGAAAATGTTCTTATTTACGATAGCCTTTAAAAAGATCTCTAGGTAAATCTACCCAAGGAAGTAAAAGACTTGTGAAGTAAAAACTTTAAGACACTCAGGAACGAAATTAAAGAAGACATCAATATATGAAATATGAAAAGACTTTTCATGATTATAGATTTATAAAATTCATACACAAAATGATCATCCTGCCAATGCAAACTACAGAATCAGTGAAATCTCCACCAATTAATTCTTTGATCATAATATAACTTTGCATTTGCAACTAGTCATGACTCTTAACTTTCTTTTCTCTTCCCTCCTGCTCTCTCTTTTCCTTCCTTCTTTCCCTGCTTTACTCCCATGGCTGTTCTTCACCTGTAAATCACTGATTAGAGGCACTGTTGTGTTTCAGTCATTTGAGTCTTGATTTGTTTCTGATTTCATCAGCTTGGGGCTTTTCATTATGCTCCTCTGTCTTCTCCGTTCCTTTTATTAGTTCAGAAAGCTTCTTCAGACATTTGATACTAAAGGCTATTTTAAGAAAGTTGCTTTTGACTACCTTGCTGTCCCTGTCACCCCATTTGCTTTGGATATTTTTCAGCTCCATCTTCTTTATCTGGCATACTCTCCAGATTCTTTCATCCAAGTAAAAAGTCATATCATAATTCCGAGGAATCCTGAACTCAATTCCATAGCTAGAGGATAACATTGCATGGGGATACCACTTATCTGCATTGTTATTTCATCATAGGTTGCCTTGAGAACATTTTGATTGTTTGGGTTGTTTTTTTTTTTTTAGAAATAAATGCAACTATTAATCCAGTTTCTAAGTGCTCCGTGCTCAATACTTCAGCATAAACTCTTACATTATCTGAAAACTGAAACCTTCAGGCACAGAAATCACTAATAGATATGATGAAGCAGCGAAGCACACATTGCTGAAAATAGATCTATGTCATGGAGAAACATTGATTTCACAACAGACCTACTTTGATTTTCCTCAACATCAAACAAGGACATTTTGAAAACTTACACTGTGTTGCCAAGGCTGAGTACAATAGCTTCGGATCGTGTAATTTGTGTAAATTACTGACACCAGTGAAATTGATCTTAGTTGCTCCTAAAATTTCCTCCATTATTGGCAAGGTCTGTATCTATTTGAAGTATCGGTCCTACCTCGGTCCCAGACCACTCACCCATTCTAGCTCTCCATCACTGTACTGTGACAGCTATCTGTGCAATAAATCCTATTTCAGGCTTTTTGCTTACTCCTGCCATGATATAAAAATCCATGTACTTATTCCTGAATTTTCTTTCTTCTCCCATAAGACCATGTGTTAAGACTCAGGAGGATCTAGAAGTGCCTTTCAAAATCCAGAATTATCAGAGACCGTTTATCCTTTTCCCTCAATGGAGCTTACCTAATATGCCATGGAGCCACACAAATGGTCAGTAGTGTTCAGATGATGGCGACTTCCATTTGAGCTTACACGGCTTGTATTCAGATTAAAATTTTACTTTTCCCAACTCACTTGATTGGAAAAAGATGAGAGAAAACTTCAAAGTGTTTGTAGAGAGCTTCTTTGGCTATTATTTAAGAGGATCTGATTAACAGCTGGCGAGATCTGCATATTTTAACTGAGTTGTGTATCCAAATTCCACATGAATGAGTCACTTTTATATTTCGAGAAAAGACACAAGTGTGGCTACAGCAAGGAAATGTTTTAGGCCAAAGCTCATACATTTTTTCCACATGGCATTCCCTTTTCCTTGCCTACCTGCAAGGTATGATATATGTATGATCAAAACAGAGAATGTGATGTTTCTTTATCTAAGTCACATCAAATATAAACTGCAATGGGGTTTCTGAAAAGGGAATTTATAGCCATTATCATACATAGCAGAAATTCTAAGAGGAGAGTGAGTAGTTTAAACAGAACATGGTTATAGGAATCACAGACGGAGAACACAGAATGCCTCACCCCAATCGAAGTATATGTTTTCATTAATCAGGCAACAGCTCAAGAAGATGCAGATGCCACAGTGGTGGTGCACATCATTAATCCCAGCACTTGGGAGGCAGAGGCAAGAGGATCTCTGTGAGTTCAAGGCCAGCCAGGTCTACAGAGCGAGTTCCAGAATAGGCTCCAAAGCTACAGTAAAAGCCTGTCTCAACCCCCCCCCCAAGAGGAATATCGTCAAAAATCCACTGGCCCTGACATAGTATCTAAATTATAGAAAGGAGAGGATATGTGGATTTAACTCTTTTGGTTCTATGTGCAATTGGAGATCACAGTGATTACAAAGACTGCTGAACGTAAGTTTGTATAACTGGAGGAGATACAGTGAATTAAGACTCGACTGGAATAACATAAGTATCATGAATACAACTTACATTTCCTGCTGTTTGAAGACTCAAAACACTAGTACATAAACCCAGCATAAAATTTTATGTATTTTAATCATAAATGATAAAATGATTTCCCTACTGAATCTACTGGACAGAAAACATTTTCATTTGTCAAGCCACGGTTAACTGCAATAGAGTGGGCGGTGCTTGCTTCTAGCAGAGAAGTTATAGGCGTCTGTGAGAAATCGGGTATGAGGGAGAGGGAGGAATGTCACAAAAGTGTTAAATGATTGGTCAGTAATTCTTGAATGTTTTTCCCAGGCATGAATCTATTCTCACAAATGTACCTTTTATTACACTGCAATAACTTTAGAAATCAGTGCCTTTCACCTTACATGCAGGTTTGTGCTAAGCTGCCTGTGGGTGTCAATAAATAGAAGCTGGGCAGAACCATGTTCTTGAAGCTTGAGGGAGATCTGTAAAATAAGGACAGGAAGCTAAAGAGGGTAATTTTCTATATAATCATTTAAATGGCACTTCCTATTATCTACCTTTCTGGTCTATTTAAGAAACTGATTCCTTTGAGGAAATTGGTATTGAGTCACAAGTGAAAAAAGAGGTAGAGTTCGCTTTGTTAGTTATTATTACCACAATGGTTGTAATGAAATACAAGACAATATTCTTTCTAAATCAATTGTGTTATCTCTTTCCAGTTTTGCCCAACAACAGCATAGGAAAAAAAGTCACTATTTGTCCGTATATACCTGATAACATTAAATCTTGTATAATTTTAAATGTATTTACATTAGATATTCAGAGTTCCATTCAAAATCATAGTGAAATTACATGTTTCTAATACAGAGCAAATTTTGTAAGTAACCCATTTAAAAATTATTTCCCATTTTTGTTTCTTTCAAAGTTTAATTTTTGATAAACATTTTATCTCTGTATTCACTGACAGGTTTATGAAAACAGTAAGATACACTTGATGATATTATTTTAATTTCTAGTGTTTTGTAGTTTATGATGTAGAATTTCATGCAAGTTGTTGAGATTATAAATAAGCACTTTAGATAGCAAATTCTTCAAGGCAGCCATGTCATTCTGTGTGTTATTGGAGGACTCTATGGGTAGCTCCTAAACAGAAAGCCCAACCTGACCCTCATTTTAGCATCTTAGGGAATGGGCTGTTTTGTGGATTTAAGATTCAATGAATCTCTTAATTCCCAAAGCAAAGAGTTTGAATTTTGTGTAAATAGGCCCACAATGCCTTTTGAGCTTTCTCCATCCACTGTAATAGTATAAACCAGGGTCGAATGTACATACTGGTTTTTTAAAGTTATCAGTACTCACTATGGTCCTATATCTTTTTTTTTCTATTGAAACAATTACTGCAACAAAATTCTAACAAAATGGCAAAAATGTTAAGTGCATAGACTAGGGACATAGTGGAAATCTTAAGACTTGGGCAGCTTGATGTAAAGGGGTTTCTATTGAAAACTTTAATTACAGTTGAATTCACCTTCTCACCTTAAAAACCTTGGATTCATTGGCCAGTGTTAATTTATATTTGTAAAGAATGTCTTACTTTTCTAGAACTTTGTACTACATTCCACAAAGCTTAACCTGTCAGTAATAAATCCCTATTGTGATTAAGACAGACTACTCAGAAAGATTTTGTTCATTACAGTTCCATTAGTGTAACTGGAGAAAGTCATTGTGAATCTGAGATAAATATTATGAGCACTGTTTGGTTTTCTGCTTTTCTTCCTAAGACCTCTGTTTATATAAATAATAATTTGCTATGTGTAAGATATAATCTACATTTTACTACTATTTACAATAAAGGTTTTTCTCAAAGATTTGCAAGGGCATTCTAATTACCACGGGTACTTACTTTCCTCTTATTTTCATTTATTTATATCATTTACTATCAGAACGTGAAATACTTGAAATCTATTCTTAAACTATGTCATTGCTCTCCTTCTTTCCCTTTCTTTTCTCCATTTTAAATTTTCTTTCACTTTGCCTTTGCTTTTGCTAATGTTTGTTTTGAAGACTTGAATGCAGCAATGGTCTCTTCTGCACACCAGTTATTGACCCAGGCAGGGCAAAATATTTATCTTCTCCAATATGTGTGATGTCAAACTCTGCATGTTGAGCATAACTAACTTAGATATCACTGTCACCAGCAAAACAGCAGGGAAAATGATATGGGGACAATCTTACTGAGGGCACAGAATCATAAGCTTTTATGAATATCTGAACGCTTTTGAAGCATTCTCGTATTGAGGATATAACTCTATGTGGAAAGACTAGATTCAATTCAACAAGTCAGCTGATAGACGCAGACAAGGCTATGCCCAACCTTTCTGCTGGCCTCCAGAGATGATCTTTGAAAAAATTCTTCAGCATTGCAAACTCACAATATCTATGAATTTACTGTTTTTTTTCAATTATTAGTCCATGTAATTGAAATTCATTTTAATTCATTTTTGCCCTGAATGCGCAGTAAGTTTTTGAATCTGATGATTCTTGTCCTACTAAATCTAGTACGACAACACCTATATTCGTATTTATCAAAAAATATGTCTCAAAATCATTTTGCTGCAGGTAGTGCAATAGTTTCTGAAATTAATTTCGTTTTTCTGTTCCTGAATTTATCCTCCTAATACCTGCCAAAGTAAGAGTCTAGTTAAGTCATTAGCAAATAATCCCCTCCTCCTCCGCCCCCACCACCGAGACAGCCTTAGTGACTGTGCTTTGCACATTTGCTCTCGATGCTCTGCTCTCAAACTGCTTCCTCTATATTTCCATTTAATCACTCCATGAATAGGCAAGCAGGGAAAGTCAATGGTATAGCACAGAGTAGAGCATCCTCCACTTCTGTTCATACTTCTGACCGATAGTGATAACAAAGATGTCAGTATTTAGAAAAAACAGTAAGATCAGAGAAAGGAAGAGATAATTATGTATTTCAGATGGCCAAGTGGGATGAATTTTCTAACACATATTGAAGTAAGCAGCAATTTGAATCAGAAAGAGCTGGCTATGAGAAGGCTGGACTGATGTCAGAGACTCCCGAACAGAAGAAGTGAAAAAACAAACCTTGATGTGAACCAACTTCAACACATGTTGCATACTCAAGCAGAAACTACTGCTGCCTTTTTTCTTTCAACATTTTTTAACTTTGCTGTCACTGATTATGGTGATTACATCACTGATTATCATCACTGCTACTTTTCTCATTTTGAGATCCGCTTGAAAATTCAGTCTTTGCACCTTGATTCAAATGCCATTCTCATGTTTACTTTGCCTCGCTATCATGTAGAATGAACACCTTCTTGGGACTCTGAGTATATTCTATTACTATATATGACTACCTTCTATTACTATGATATCATTTGCAATAACAGTACATAGTCTCAAAAACTATATGATTCCCGAGGACAAGGCAGGGAATTAAAAACTGCCAAGAGAGGGAGAATCAGTCTTTTCCAGAGATGACCCTCCTAAATGGTTATCCAATCACAAGTGGTCAGCCATAAAAATAAAATAAACATGCAAACTGTATTAAATGGACTAAGTAGTTTTATTTATATATTTATTCACATATATAAGTAATAATAATTAGAGAATAAAAGACTGAATTTGAAAAGAAATGGGGGATGGGGACATGGCAAGGGTTAGAGGGAGGAGAGGAAGAAGAAAAATGATGGGATTATATTTTAATTAAAAATTAACTGATATAGAAAAACAAGTGAACAGAATTTTTTCCTACAGGGTTTGTACAATATTTTGACCACAAAAAGTGCACACAAGTATATGCACTTGTTTATAAATGCACACGGTAATTGACTGAGGTTTAGTGCACATATACTGTCAGCTTCTAGTAGAATAGATTCAATTTGTTCTACAAATAAACACAACTCTTTGTATTCTGGCTTCTACCTTCTACTCTGCAAAACCACTTTTTTTTTAACACTTGTCTTTTGTTTCTCTGTCATCCAGACCTACTAAGCTAGTTTCACTATTAAAAATGTTTTGTAGGGTTACATATTTTATTCTATGTATGTATGCTTCCTTGTATGTGTGTATACCACGTGCATTCCTAATGCCAGTGATGGTCAGAATAAGGCTTCTGATCTGGTGGAACTGGAGTTGCAGATGGTTGTGAGCCACCATGTGGGTACTGGGAACAGAACCCAGGTACTTCCTACAAGAACAGTAAGTACTCTTACCTTCTTAACCATCTCTTTAGGCCCCAACTAGTTCCCTTTTATTCAGTGGTCTTATTGTTTCTGTTTCTCAGTATTTGCCATTACAAAATGCCATACAGTTTTTCTGGATTTATCTTTTACCCTCAACTATCAACTTACCCTCTCTGTTGTTGCCAAAGGCCATTTGTCATGACAGCCCAAACATCAGATCTTACAGAAATCCAGTCTTTCCATATTTATTTTCCAAAATAAAAATGAGGTCTCTTCATGTGTTTTATCAGTCACATCTTATACCTATCATGGCATAGGCTTACTACGCTATTATAAAGGCATATTTTTGTGTTTATGGCACCTGAGTGCCACACTAGTTTGAGGTAGCAATAATATTGTATTCTCTATGTTCCCAGGGATATCTTATATCTTGGCTCGTGATCATCATCCAATGAGTTCTTTAAAGAACAAAGGAGTTGAACAAGTGTAACTCAGACAAGAGCATCTTTTCTCATGTACTGCCATCCCTGGCACCTAAAACATTGCTTGGCTTCTGACTGATGCTCAATAAATTTTTATTTTTAGATTTGTGATATTTGGAATCAGTACACATATCTTTATAAGAATTCATTACATTAAAGTTGTTGTTTATAATAATGAAAGATATTTGTTACATACGCAACAGGTAGGGAAGAGAGGATCTTGATGGGGATGGGAAGAACAAAAGCAAAGTGAGGGAGAAATTAATCAAAATGTGTTACATTCAAATAATATTGTTAAAGAACAATATGCACTTAAATAAAAGCACAAGTATCCCATGCTGTCAGTGTTTGCATTAGTGATTTATTCTAAAGAAAATTAAAGAGGTAGGGATAATGTGGTGTGTCATTTGGGACAATTTTCAAATTGCGAGGCATGTAGAAACCATCCTTTTAAGACATTATACTAAATCTGGTACTTTCAATTTGTGTCTCATCAATTGGTTTTTAACCACATAAATCATCCGACAATTCTTTTATCCATATAAGTAATTTTTCACTTATGGATTTCCTATAAGCACCATTTAACAGTTAAGTCCAAATAATAATTTATATTTATTGTAAAAATCTTTGCGCCCGCCAGCTCTTATCTCTCTCCTATTATTATCACCCTCCTCCCCTTTCTAGCAGCAGTTTTCCAAGATTCATGACGTTTGGTTTTATGGTTTTATTTTGTGACCCACTTAGTTTAACCAGGACCATCTGTGTCACTACTGGATTGGAAATAACATTGGAACTTGATTGGGTCACAGGTGGATGCCTAGCTGAAGTCAGTAACTATCCTTTTCTTTTCTTTTTTTTCAAGATCTGCCAGTACAAATAGGATTCTGGTACAGATGCAGTTAAGCACATAGTTTTAAGGAACAGTCAAATTTAAATCTTCAAATCATCTTTGTAAAACTATGCTCGGTGCTTTGTGATGATCAAAATAAATCTCATTCCCATTACGAGGTCAGAGTTCTGATCAAACTGGAATAATACAAAGACCATGGGATGAATTACATTACTACTGATTTACAATAAAATAGTAAGGGCACTTTAACAGCATTATTCTTTTATGAAAACATTTAGAAGTCTGCTTAGAGTAAACTGAAAACATACCTTAAATATTGTACCTGTGGTCCATGTTTTGATAGTGATAACCCCTTATTAACACAAAAGGAAGACTTGGTGGGGCTACAGGAGTCACTGAATGGGAACTCAGAGTGAGCTCTGAGTCACATCATACGGATGAAGAATGGCGCCACTGGTTCAGCACCTCAGCTGAACAGTATATTCCTCTTTGGAATATGTCTCAGCTTCTCAGGAATTTTGACGCCAATATTGTTGAGCCCAACTAATATCTTTCTCTATGGTAAGTGGTTTCTCCTTTGGCAAAAACCAATCCTTCTTCCTCACACTCCAGCTACCTCCAGAACCACTCATCTGCTATTCAACCAGCATAATTTCCTCCCAACGCAAATCTTGTGGCTAAGGATGGCTACCTCCTCTGTCATCCTTGATAAGAATACTTATTGAATCCATTTTTCATAGAGGCAATAGCTGTTGCACGAGTATTATATCACACATTGAGGATTACTTCACGCTGCCTTATCTGCCCAAGTAATTTCTGTAATTGTTTTAGGAAACAGAGGGCTAGGTTAAACTCATCTCTAGATGCACAGAAACATCAAAACCTACATGTTATACATTTTTTGAAAATATGTTAAACCTTGACACTATGATTTATAGGAATAATGGTTAGCATTAAAAGTCTAACCTCTAAGCAGTAGTTGGAAAATAACAACAACACCAAAACCAAAACAAACATAAACAGGACACAATTCCAATACTTTCCAGTGTTTTATATAAAATAAGTTTTAAAACTTATTTAGTATATTATAATGATACTTATATAAGTTAATAAATATAGCTATGGTTAGTATCATAGGCTTTTAAACCAATGTTAATGACAGCAATTCTAAGCAAATGCCTACTAGTGGGACCTGTATTTGGTATAGTTTTTTGGTGTTAGGGTATGCAGAAGTTGCATACTCACTCACATTGACTTCCAGAGGACAGATGGAATACACGGCTCTTGTCCCAGCCTAACTTTTAGCCAGTCGCGCACTTTTTACTTTTAGGTCTCAGAGTTAACTAAATAACTTAAAGTGTGCTGTTTTCCTCGGATGAGTAAACAAGCAGCTCTGTGCTAAGAAACAGAACCAGTGGGATCCAAAAAGAACAAAAAGAGGAATTAACAATTAAAGACACCCAACATGAAGCAAATAACCCCTTCTGTCCCAGTAAAGTGAGTTACTCAATTAGGAATGAGCCTATACACAATTCTGGAAGCAGAAAGACCTTCCATAGAGTCACAGAAAGAAACAAAGGAAGGTGACCCCAGGATCTACAATGAGGCTTCGATTTGCTGCCCCACATCTTAGAAAAGATCATCAAACAAAACCACTTTTTCAGTCAGGTTAAATACCTGACTGAAATAATATTGACAACTGATGGCTGCTAGGGAAGGAAAAATGGCAGTTTCCTCCAGGGATATGCCTCCTGATAGGCTGTCTCTGCGCCAGTGAATGGCTCTATGTGTATACTGGCAGCACTCAGACTCAATGGGCTTGAAAAGAGAGCATGAAGTTGGGAGAAGGAGAACTTCAGAAATGGTGATGGAATTGACAAAAATTTGTTATTTTCTGAAACAATAAATTTTAAAGAAAGGAAAAAATAACAAATGTTCTTTAAAAATAAAAAAAAATTCCAGAAGATAGATGGTTTAACAGTTAACAGCACTTGTTGCTCTTGCAGAGCATACAGGATCAATTCTCAGGCTGCCCCGGTAGCTCACAACTGTCTGTAACTCCAGTTCCAGGGAATCTAGTGTATTTTCTGTTCCTGTGCTCTTGGATCACAGGCATAAAACTATAGTTATAAAATAAATGAGTTTAAAAAGTGAAGTAAAAGGTCAAAGTATGAAACAAACAAATAAGATGCAGAAAATAGAAAAGAAAGCTGCAGCATGAGATGGACGTTTCATCCCCAGAGCAAGGCCAAAGTCAGTGCTCTCAATAGACCTAGTCAGGGTTTGTCCCTAATGACTAGCTTCATGAATAACCAATGCTAATTTGAGACCCCTAAATTGAGATCATGCTTGGATAGGAGAGGACCCTCCTTGGATGTGAGTTCAGAAAAGGCATAGGACAAGGAACAACTAACCAGATGATGTCTCTGTCACACTGAGTTTTGTCCACCAGAAGATCATTTACATTCACAGGGAATGGAGGTTACAAGGAACTTACAACATCATTAGATTTTCAGGACAGCTGAGAGATGCACATTATGCCCTCACAGTACAATGGATTTTAACGATCCCAGAAATGTGCCAACTTTAGCTGTTATATAAAAAAGGTAACTAAACGTAGTAACATCAATATTTTATACTTATTTTTAACCACCAAATCATCTTATTCCATTTTGTTTTCAAGGTTTGCATCCTGATAGGTATTCAATTCAGATGTTACGACATGCTTTTGTGGAGAGGAATTATACTTACATAGAAATCTCATTCCACCAGTGTAACACGGCAATGAAAAGCAACGTATTACCACCCATCGCATCTGGACTTTCAAGTGGAAAGCTTAATGTTTAGAAATTAGAGAGCCTCTCACAGAAGGACAGAAGTAAATGCTATGTGTGCTTGTAATTCCCAGAGTGCCTCAGTGCTTCAGGGTCAATCCTGGCGAAGCAAGGTCTCTCTGTGTTGTTATTTTCAATAGCATTTACACACTGTATAGGTCTAACCTCTGAAGATTTATGTATTTGATAAAAATGAGAAAGTAGACTTTAGAGTACAAGCTCTATTTTTACTTCATGAGAATAGAACAGACACGTATTAAACAGGTATTCACCTCTAAGCTTTAGAATGTCTAAAAATGGTCTCCATTTACTCCCCTTCCCTTGACTCTAAAATGTTGTGTGTTGAAGTACTGTGTGTTTGGCTTTGATATTGATTATCAAATGAAAAGCTTCATACTTTTTAACCCATCTTAAACATTTTGGATAGCTCCCAACCAAACAGAGAAGGTGACGATACACGAACAAAATAAGCTAAGATGAGGACCGAAGGAAGCCAGCTGTTTCACAGCAGGAGGCCAGAACCCTGTCTTCAAGTGGAAGACAAACCTTGGACATGGCATAATCTTTGGACTTTCAGGTGCCAAAGTTGAAGTTGTTTCTGTCCTCAATTTGAAAGGCAGGTCACTGAATTCTGTGATCTCCACTGAACACCTTACAGGATCACGACTTCCAAGAATAGATCTTAAAGTTCTTCACCAAATGGAACACTCCTGTTTTCTAGAGGAACACATCCTCCACGAAGCATTATAGAGTGGGGAATGTTGACTGGGGCAGACGTTGAGAGCCACTGCTTTCTCCAGACTTGCGAGAAATCCTAATTCAATTACCAGCGGTAATTTTGATTATGAAGAATGTCAAGAAGTACACCTTCTGCCTCAGAGGGGATATTACAGAAATACCTTTCCTGTGAGACACTTATGACAATCACAAAATATGCTCCTTGCCTAGAAAGCAGCTTTAGAAAAAAATATCCTCCTTGAATCATTTTACACTGTATTTGCTCATCTGAGACCGGAAGCTAGTTTGCCAGGAACACCTTCAGTTGCATGTGACTAGAGCATCTGATTATTGGAAACCCCTCCATACCATCCAAACAGGCCTGGGAGGGAATCCATTACTCTTTTTTGAAGATAACTTCTAGAATGAAATTAACTTCTTGTTACAAAAGCATGAAATCATCTCTAAGGCTATCGTCATTTGTCATTCCATTTGTAATTTATCAGCCCAGTGATCTCTTTCTCCCCAACCAAGTGAGTACCAGTCAAAAAGTTTCTTTTATGGTCTCCTATTCATTGCCACCCTAGACCATTCTGCCTGTAGAGATCTCATGGCATCAGAGTCATTGATTAACCCTGGAAATTGAAAATCTAGTTTTTCCTAGGGATGTCTCACTGGGGAAACAAACTACTCTTATGGATTTTTTGCATATATATTATGGACTCCAGTTTAGTGTTTCATGGGATTTTCTGTGGGTATTTTTGTGCCTTCTTTTGGGCTCCTTTTGTCTATTTTTTGCTTCATCCTATTTCAATATGCTAGCTTTTGTTTTATCTTAGTATATGAGAAACAGAAAGGGGTAGATTCCCGGGCTAACAGAGGTACAGGTGATTGTGAACTGCCTTGTAGGTGCTGGGAGTCAAACCTTGGTCTTCTAGAAGAACCAGTGCTTTTAAACACTGAGCCATCTCTCCAGTCTCAAGAAGTAATGTTTCAATCCAGATTTTAGTAGACTGTGGTCATGTTTTATCTGAACATTAATAAAATATTATAAAAATGAACATCATCTTCCTAAGTGTTGGCCTATAATATTACTGATCAACACAGATACTCTGGTGATCAAAAGAGACAGAACAGAATACAGTTTGGTTGTGAGTTACTTTTCAAAGTTGAATATAAGGAATAAAGATTAAAATTTTTAAAAAAAGGAATTTTAATGAACCTGTCATGGTTCTCCAAGGAGGAAAAGGACAGATCTAACTCTTAGCTCCGAATTGACCAAGTCTGACACACAAGTTTTATGATGTCGTCTTCTCTCCAAATCAGCACATTTGCTTTTAATCTGTCCTCCAACACCAGCTCTCCCAAGAAGGAGAGTCATGCCACCAGACACATCAGAGCACAGCAAAAGCATTTCTTCAGTTTCCTGTTTCCAAAACTATGAGGTGTCATACCGTTCAATTTTAATTTTAAATGATATTTTATTTGCTAGACAAAATACAAACAATATGGATTTTTGAAGACTATTCTCTGCACAAAATACAGCTCAGTACATTCATTGGCTTAGCATATTGAGTTCTTGCCATTAAGAAGAGGCTAAGTTAAATCTCATTTTCTTCTGTGTTGCCAAAGTACTGAAAAGTCAACAGCAAAATAAAGTGGAGTAACAGTAGCTGCCTGGCCTTCAACAAACTCATAAAACCTCAATTAGCTGTTTCCTATTGCCTGAAAATGAAGTTTGGTCTTTATAACCATAGTTATGGAGACTTCCATAAAGAAGCAAGAAGTGGATTAATTATCTTTAGTGAAGTGTTTGTCAGATACTCCATTCAGCAGGCTCTGAAACTTGCTAGGGAAACTTTGCAATCACAATTTGAGATGGACCAGTTATTTTTCTTGGTAAAGAAATTCACTCCAATTCTATATATTGAAGTTTTATAGAGAATATAAAAATTGAGTGGCTTAACAATTGCATCCAATGACTAATAAAATTCATTCTTGATCAAATAAATGTACACAGTTATTATGTTAATATTCCACTCCTCGGTTTCTGGGAATAGCTTTATAGTTTTTTGACTTCTCTTTCTGCTTCGTTGACAGTAGTGATGTTTTTACTGGTTGATCTTATCATTAAGTCACACAGACAATGTTTCCCAAGGACGGATCTCTGACTCATATTAGTTTTCTTGCCAGAAGGCTGAGGCCAAGCAAGTTTTACTGAGTGTCTCCTAAAAGGACAGGAAAACATGCAAACTTGGAATTTATTGCAATCCTGCTTTAAACCATGTGGACTTGACATACAGAAGAAAAAGGAGGAGGTGCAAGATGAAGAGACATCCTAAAATTCTGATATGCACATTTACTTTCTTCTTGATATTATGCTGCATTGCATAAAACTAGCATAATATACTGAAATTTATTTTCTATCTAAATTCTTTGGGACCATGTTTATGTTTTTTGAAACCAGAAGAATTCTCACTAATGTTTACTTGTGATCCCATTGAATATCTGAAAATAAATAAGAATCAACATTCACCTATGGAAAGGAAGCTTCAGTGACCCTTTATCCTAATATTTCTGAGATATTTATTATTAAAGGATATTATGTTATTTAAAAGATTTAAAAATTATTTGAACAAAGTATTGATCTATCTTTCTATCTATCTATCATCTATGTATGTATGTATGTATGTATGTATGTATGTATGTATCTATCTATCTATCTATCTATCTATCTATCTATCTATCTATCTATCTACCTATCTTCTATCTATCTTCCCAGAGACTTATTTCCCCTGTGGTTTTAGCTTTCTTTCATGTACAAATGTAGGGTTTATTCCTCAGAATTACTAAATAATGACAATGAAAGCCATCTGTGTGGGTGTTTCTGAGTCAGTGCAGAGTGAATCATTTTCAGTCTTAATTTCACTATTTTTTTTTTCAGTTTGTCCTAACAGAGTTGATAGCTGGAGGCCAGAACTAAAACTTATTTATCAGACTCAATCTACACCCATTATAATGTGTTGTATTTTATTAAAGATGAAGGGAATGAGAGAAGAGACAATACGAAACTGATTAAAAATTATTGACCTTGAAGTATATTATTTGCCGTAGGGCATCATACCTGTGATTTCCCAGAGAATTACCTCAAGTACACGGCTTCCCAGTTGACTGAGGAGGGTATGTTTGAGGTAGACCATCTTGATTTGCTTCCTTCTAGTTGCGAGATTTTGGAAAGAACACATAGATGCTATCTTCACCATGCTCACCTCCAGAGTGAGGCACTGCTGCTTTTCCATGGGATGTGGTAAGAGATGGTTCCAATGCCTTTGCTGTGGACACTAAGAGGCTGACCACTTGCCATCAGTTCCAGTCACATCCTTATGAGTCTTTCTGTGCAGTCACCAAGATATCAACAATCCTATGTTTAGTAAATCTGCATCCAGCTACATATAGCTGCTGGGTATAGTTGACAGTAGAAAAGCCAGATTAATGCTCCATTGTGAGTTTTGAAACTGAGTCTGAGTCTGTGTAAATTTCAGATGTAAGGAAAAAAGAGAGGGAGGGTGGCTGGGAAATACAGAACTGATAGATAGATAGATAGATAGATAGATAGATAGATAGATAGATAGATAGACAGATAGATGATAGATGGGTGGGTGGGTAGGTGGGTGGGTGGGTGGATGGAAAAGTGGTCATACTGTAATACTATTTCTTTTTTAATTCTGACCAGAGTCTGAAGTGTAAAGTATACTAGTTACCTAGCCACCTAGGAAATTATTTCAAAGCAGAAAATGTGTTAATAACACCTGGAAACAAAAAAGGGACACCTTTATGGAGGTCAGATTACTTTTGGCAAATATACCCTCAACTTTTCCTGTATTTTGATAACAGCATATCAATAGAAACCAGCTTAGACAAAGGAACCATAAAGTCTTTCTTTTCTTTGATATTGTGTTTATAATAAATGAGATGTTATATGATTTTCATTTTTATATGAAGAATAGATGGCTATTTCAAGCATATGGGATAGGTATTAAATGCCTTTTTTCTTCCCTAATTTTTTTCTTTTCTCATAAAACTGTGAGTTATGTGCACAGTATGCACACACACACACACATACACACACACTCACACAGTATGCACACACACGCACACACACACACATGCACATTCACACACACTCACACACACACAGTATGCACACACACACACATACACACACACTCACACACAAACACATGAGATTAAAATACAAGGTGGTGGTGTTTCTAATTAAAGAAAGATGGGGTGACCACATTCAATTTACCTTAGGTAGACACTGAGAATGCCTTCATTAATATATAGATATAGGTATAGATATAGATATTTCACACCAGTTATTATCTTGCCCTGTAATTCTACATCCTAGTTCCAAAATGCCTCTTCTACTAGAATCTGTTGTCCTCACAAACACTCTTCAGGATCCCTTTCTTCACCTTTAGTCTACTTTCTATCTGTCCTTCACTACGATACATGATGGCCAGAGTACCTATGTAAAATCCTTTTTTTTCTTCTATCTGTATTCTATTAAATATGTCTAAAATCCAACCTGCTTAAAACATACTATCCCATGCAATGATAATTCTGAATGTTGTGTTTGTATCCACTATGTGCAAAGTAGACTTGAAGGTCAGAGTTTCAAACAAGTGTCTCTCATTTTGGAAGGTTTTTTTTTGTTGTTTTTATTTTTGCTTTTTTTTTTGTAATTTGGTAAAGACCAAGCCTCTTTCACATGTACTCACCATTTCTTAACAAATCCTGTTGCATAAGGAGGGTATGGAACAGATCTATTGTCAAACGCTTACTCTATAATTTTACTTTCACCTAAAATCTTAATAAAGAATCAAAGCACATCTTATAGAGATGAAAATGTAGTTTAAAAATTAGAAAGATGAGAAAAATCTATCCTAAGCATTGAGGATAGCATTGACTTTAGAAGTTCTACAAACAGAGAATACAGAGAAGAAAACAAATCATAAACGTCTGTCTTCATTATCCCACTATATTTTAGAAAGTATGTCAACCTTTACTCATCCTGAACCTTCAATTTATTCTGCATATTTAATAAGAATCCACTATAAGAAATCATAAACAAATTTAAATTCAAGAGGAAACTAAGAGGACAGCAATGGAATGGGTATATTTCAGTAATAAAATATCATCTGATCCTTATACCAATGTCTCTATGGGCATATTAGTCCAACATGATGGGTTTTTATTGGTCAAAGGATTGAAATGTATTTGAAGTTGAAGGAAACCTAAGAGAAATGAGTGTGTCACCAAGAGAACTGTATTAAAAGGTAACAGAATTAGGAAGGTTAAGAACCACTGATTTAGAATGAAATTCAAAGTTTTGGTTCCCTATGAAATTCAAAGTTCTGGTTCCCTATGAAATTCAGTTTTGCAAATTTACTTTATAGTAATATCTGTTTAAAACATTTGTTCTTATCACATTTCAAATGCATTTTAAAAATAAAATCACAGAGAGATGTAAAATACAGTTAGCAGTTTCAGTGGAACTGGGACTGGTAATCATCACAATCTCCATTTTACAATACCTTAATTTTTTAACTACTGTGGGAAACTGAAGTGAAAATTGGAAGATATGAAAGCTCTTAAATGTTTGTTTTAGGCATAATAGATACTCACAAAAGAAAATGGTTTAAGTCTTTTAATGTTCTAATAAACTTCCAGAATTCAGTTTCTACATGGAATGGCTTAATCTTTACACACACACACACACACACACACACACTATACAGTAAAGTGATAGATAATTACCTGAGATTTTTATCGAACCAGATTTTCCTTTATCCGTATGAATATCAGCAATTTCTTAAATTTGTTTTTCTAACTATTGGTAGAACCTACTTATTTTTCCAAACCAATCAAGAGCCAACTTCTATGTTAATTCTAACTCCAATTAAATTTATTAAGTATACTTCAATACTTAAATTTCTTCAGTATATATTTTTAAAAATTTATTTTTAGTTCTTAACCCATATGAGATGGAAATAATTGTTTCAATTTGTAGTCATGGAAGAAGTATTGCATTGATAGAGACATAATGGCAAGGCAAATAAAAAGCAGGTGAAGAGACTTCTGCATCTAAATTGAATGTGGGAAATATTTTCTGTGTTCTAGAACATTGGTTTTAGATCATTTGGGGTCACTTATCAGATGTATTGTATTTCAGATACTTACATTATGATTCCTAATAGTAGCAAAATTACAGTTATAAAGTAGCAACAAGATAATATTATGGTTGGGGTTATTACAACATAAGGAACTGTATGAAGGGATCACAGCTTTAGGATGGTTGAGAACCCTTCTAAATCATCTACTCCCCTTTCTCATATTATAGCATATATAAACCCTTATTTACTTTTATCTCCATTACTTGTGATAATTTTTGTGACACCAGACATATTCTTTGCTTTTTGAAAAACCATATACCTAGTACTTAGCAATATGTCTTCTTTAGAAGAGATCCATCCACATATTAGCTAAAAGAAAGAATGGACGGACGGGTATGGGACCTCTGTTTTTGAATAACTTTTTTTAAATGAGAAGGTCTAAAGCCCTCACACAATTAAGAATCATGAATAAGATGTCCCCTGATTATGGCATTGACTCAGTTCAAGGCAGAAGCAAACTTTTGCTAGGTTTTAAACTCTGGGGGCAGTTGGGTTGCTTATTTTATGTAATATATTAGACAATGAAAATGGTAGCAAGGGGATTGGTACTGTCATGATTTCACATAGATAAATCATTTCTAGAGAGGAGTCTCCTAGAAAAGGTCCATGTCTCCTTCCTATAGGTCTTATAAACACTGTTTCGGGTGGGTTCAAACATCATATAAGGGAATAGACAACAAAACTCAGTTCCATTTGTGTTTTCCCTTTAGGAAAGAGCTTGACTTTTATATATTTGATAGTATATTCCTGTTGTTTTTCCCACAGCCTTATACCACTCATCTGAGACTTTTTCCCAGCTTGCACCGCCAGTAAGTACTTCATTTCTTACTAAATGTTTGACAGAATCTTTATGTAGCCCCAGGGTCTACAGCTTTCACAATAGTGCAATTTAAATGTGAGTTTCTTTTCACAGTCTGATGATTAGGAAAAGAATGTATTCTAGAACGCACACTTTTCTAAACGATGCTTCTACTAAAAGATCATGTCACAAAAACAAAGAAGCAAACAAATAACATGTCTCAGAAGTACTCGGGAATCATTATTTTATACCAGGAGGTCTGCTGTGAATCGATTGCTCATTGAAATGGCTGCATAAAAAAGACTAGAACAATGGCAATATGAAAAGACATGTTAAAATGGAGAGGGGCTGATTTCAAGGAGTCTCATCCCTAGACAAGAAGCACAGGTGAAGAATGACTGCCGGGAGAGGGAAAATTAGCCTCTTCTAGGGATTGTTCAATTATCAATTATTTTATCGGGTGTCCACTGCAGAGTGGTCAGTCAGCCCTTACTCTGTTATCATTTTTAAATTGCTTCAAACTCTAATTTGGTTAAAAACTTAGTTGAATTTGATAATAAATTTTTATTCCAGTTCATGATTCATTATTGAAAACATAAACTATCTTTTATATTTCATTAGAACATCATGATAGCGTTATGCTGTTTTAGATGAGTTCGAGGCTGGAGAAGGCTCCTATCATACAGAGATGAAATGCACATGGGATGACCACATTCTGAAACACAGAGCAACTTGAACTGTTAATGTCCATTCTTAATAATTTATTCAGGTACATATTTTGAAATTACATAGAAGTGAGTGCCTTTGCAACATCCAGATTTGCATTACCAGTGAATGATAGTAAAATTATTGCAGAAGCTCTTAGTTTGTTGGTACCTTGTTGTTTACTCCCATCACCAGGCCATAAACTGGAAAGCTTAACAATTAGAAAGGTGTTGCTGCTTCCATCCTTCTGAATTTTAGAAGTATAAAACAAGGTGGTAGCAAGTTTCTTGTGAGAACCTATAGAAGCTTCTGGAATTGGAGAACTTATTTTTTCTACGTCTTTTCTATTCTAGCCACACTCAGACCTGTGACCTCAGTTTTCTATGGTCTTAGGAGTGAGCATTGCTTATTTATGAGAGCATGATAATAGAATATTATTATTTTATTCTATTTATAGAGTCTAACATAATATTATTATAATAATTGCTTATTCATAAAAATATAATAATAAAACTATTGATCATCCCCATGATCTCATGTTTATAAAACATTTAATAAATTTTAATATAATATTTGCAATATAATTATTTAAGTAAGGACATATTTTGAGATACTGGGATTAGGACTGCAACATTTAAATTCAACCCATAGTATTTACTGCGTGTTAGTTTCCTTTTGTTAGCTCTTTTAATCCCTGAGTCCTGAAAGCCAGCGACATTCTCACTTTAGAGCAAAGAAAGAAGAAACTTCAGTGGATTAGTAATTTCTACAGAGTCACAGAAGAAACAAATGGAAGATCCATTTGTCCAAATGGATCTAAATCCATGTCCTTAGTATAACGATTTGTATCTTCTACACAAAATGTCACTTTCAAGCAAATTTCCAAGTGACATGCATTTGAAGGAAACAATATTTATTCTCAAGAAGTCAGCATTCATAATGCAAGTGGAATAGGTAAAGATAGACTGATATGAGGAACAGAAGGAGAAAAAGTGACGGGGTAGTGAGACGGCAAGGAGAGGTTTAAAGGGAAATCTTACTATGTATCCAGCCAAGCTTTTTCTGATGACTTCTCTGTTGCTCTGAGACATACAGCAAATGAATAATAATATCTAAAGCTGGTTTTCCAAAGTCATAATTCACAAATCTCATTGAAACAGAGAAAGTCTCCCAAATGATGACTGCTTATAAACCCTTCTCGACCCACACAACTTTTCCATCGCCCTTTAACTTCTAGGACCATATAATTTATTTCTTGAAAGTCAAGTATCTGGTATGGGGAATAGGTAAGACGGTGGAGACTTTCCAAGCAGTAACTTTTATTACCAGCATGTAATCTTCAGACGTTTCACAAATGTATAACTTTAATCTTGCCATAGATTGCATTATGCACATACTAACTTTACTTGGCTTGTGGAGGAGCAAAGGTTTGCTGGCAAGATATCACTTGGTATTACATTAATTTTCTCAATATTGCTTTTCATTTTTTACTTCTCAAGAACCCAAATGGTAAGTTGCTTCTGAGTGCTCCCTTATATTTGTGGTTGGGAATATTCAAGAAAACCTGCTTCCATGGACTTATGACCAAAATTACTGAAAAAAGAAAAAGACTCAACTACTTCTTCCAACAAATGCATTCTCCTTGAGGATGGAACTAAACCAGACCACATACCTTACTTATTAAAACTGAGGGCTTACTTTTGAAGATGCATTTAAAAAGCCTGCCTTTGCTGTATGCGATGGTTGAGAGCTTTCCTATTATAACTTCAGTCCAATCCTAGAAGTAAAATTATGTCCCTTTTGTAAACATAATACTCAAGATACAGAGAAATTAAAAGCAAATTTTACCCTGGCACTATGTGACTAAATCCTGCAAATTTAAAGCGTTGTGTGTCTTATTTCTTGTTAAACTGCTCCTCAATACAACACTGAAACAGTAATTGACTACCTGGGCGACATATAATTTAATACGCCGGAAATTTTACAAAGGAAAACAACCCATTATCACCACTGTGTATTTCATTATGTCTTGAAAATAAGTATTGTATTTTCAACATTTGATGAGTGTTTAGTTTGTGGTGAGATTGTTTACTCTTCATGAGCAAAGACTGTGTGGCATTCATTTATTTTCTTTCTTTGAAGAGACCTGGAAACTGGGACGTGGGTATACAGTTGTAATATTTGTTGAAAACACGGCCGACTGAATGGGTGTGTGAGAGTGGATGAGTGAGGAGAGGATCTTGAAAATGAAATACTAAATGACATAGCTCATGGTTTAAAAAGAACACACCGTTCCACTGCAACCCTTGTTAAATGCTGATGTTTCTCATAGTGAGTCCTGTGTTTCCCTGCCTTTGAAATCAGGAAATGGCCTTCTGTTAACGTATGTATTCCTTGAGCAGAAAACTAGCTTCCCACAAGCAGTCACAAGAACAAACAGTTCTTACTGTTTCTTACTGCAACAGTAGGGATGGGACACAATTCCTAGCTGTACAGAAGAGTGGGGGGGGCATAGCAAATAAAATAACACAAATTGATTTGCAAATAGTTAGATGAAACAACCATTTCATTATGGGTCTGTCTAACTACTTGTGGGCAAACATGCCATTTATCACAGTGTTCATGGAACACGTAGACAGCACAGGATAGGAGTTGCAACACTAAACCGTGGGACACTTGAGGGAAATCAGAAAGGTGATGCATCCCAGTTGTAAAACAGCCGAAAACCGTTTCCAATTGTTCTAATAACTGAAAACGTTGCAGACCTCCGTCTTATAATTTTTTGTTCACTGATAGATATTTTATTGGGTTTAACCTCAGAAAGCCAGTCCCATTGTTACAGCGCTCCAATTGCTGTTCACTCCCCTCTGCTTCCTTCCCTGTACACCAACATAGCGCTGGGACTCCAGCGTTTCCGAGGGCCTGTAAAACACTTTCTTCCTTAGCAGACCGTGAGCACAAACACTAGTGCTTTTGACTCTCCTGGGTTGAATAAGGAGACCAGAGCCTTTCTTATCCTTTTACTTAAGCTTATAAATTGGTCTTGCCAAGCTTTGCTGTGGAATCTTTAAGTACATGGGTGGTCTTGCTGACGTGTGCCGGTAAAACAGTGCCAAAGTGCTCCTCCGAGCCAGCTTCTTCCAGAGCAGGCTGCTTGTTGAAGTAAGTCTTTTCACTTCATCACGTCACTCTGTGTAATTAGTGCACTCAAGTGCCCAAGTGGACCTTGTAAAGGACCTGACAAAAGGCCTAAGTGGCACCTTAGCATCCTGAAAGAATGAATAAAAGGGTTTCTACCTAGTCTCTCAGTGCATGTTAAAACATCCTGTAACTTTGTTTCTCACCCCGCCCCCAGGATACAGGGGATGTGAGTGATCAGCCCTGGTACAACCATGCTGAGTTCTTTTACCAACTGTAAATGTCTCTGTGGTAACTCTTCGGTGAATTTTTACATAGCATTTTACTTAATTAATACAAGATTACACTATAAAAGGCAGAGGTTGTGGACTATTCCATAGTGAAATGGAGAAGAGAAAATTAATGAATCATCCGTTTATCAGTGCAGTAAAAAGTTTGCAGCTAATACTTTCATGGCTCTAGAGATCTAGGCAGTTTTCTCAGGAACTTGGACTACCCATTTTTATCCATGTAAAATAGCATGAGCAATTTCTAAAATAGAAACTCAGTTTTGTTAATGTGATTTAAATATTTGTAACATTGTTATGCAATTCGGGAAATCTACTTTTAACTAATTGTCAATGATAGACTTTGTTGGAGAGGTGGAGAAAGGGGTACACGCATCCATTGCTGGTGGGAATGCAAACTTGTGCAACCACTTTGGAAAGCAGTGTGGCGGTTTCTCAGGAAATTCGGGATCAACTTGCCCCTGGACCCAGCAATACCACTCTTGGGAATATACCCAAGAGAGGCCTTATCATACAACAAAAGTATATGCTCTACGATGTTCATAGCAGCATTGTTTGTAATAGCCAGAACCTGGAAACAACCTAGATGCCCTTCAATGGAAGAATGGATGAAGAAAGTATGGAATATATACATATTAGAGTACTACTCAGCAGTAAAAAACAAGGACTTCTTGAATTTTGCATACAAATGGATGGAAATAGAAAACACTATCCTGAGTGAGGTAAGCCAGACCCAAAAAGAGGAACATGAGATGTACTCACTCATATTTGGTTTCTAGCCATAAACAAAGGACATTGAGCCTATAATTAGTGGTCCTAGAGAAGCTAAATAAGGAGAACCCAAAGAAAAACATATAGGCATCCTCCTGAATATTAACCTTCATCAGGCGATGAAAGGAGACAGAGACAGAGACCCACATTGGAGCACCGGACAGAAATCTCAAGGTCCAAATCAGGAGCAGAAGGAGAGAGAGCATGAGCAAGGAACTAAGGACCGCGAGGGGTGCACCCACACTCTGAGACAATGGGGATGTTCTACTGGGAACTCACCAAGGCCAGCTGGCCTGGGTCTGGAAAAGCCTGGGATAAAACCGGACTCGCTGAACATAGCGGACAATGAGGACTACTGAGAACTCAAGAACAATGGCAATGGGTTTCTGATCCTACTGCACGCACTGGCTTTGTGGGAGCCTAGGCAGTTTGGATGCTCAACTTGCTAGACCTGGATGGAGGTGGGGGTTCCTTGGACTTCCCACAGGACAGGGAACCCTGATTGCTTTTCGAGATGAGGAGGGGGGTACTTATTTGGGGGAGGGGGAGAGAAATGGGAGGCGGTGGCGGGGAAGAGACAGAAATCTTTAATAAATAAATAAATTTAAAAAAAAAGAAAAGAAAAAAAGAAAAAAAATCTCTTAAATGAAAACCATTATGCCAGATATTTATCTTCATTTTATTTCATTATTTGTTCTGTATGATTTAGAGTCATTTTACAGTATTAAAAATAAATCATCAGAATTTAAATGGTGTTAAATGTATTTGCTATTTTGAGAGAATTAGCAAGCACATGTTTTATAATTTTAAACTGAGAATGTAAATAAAATTTTTAATATTCATTTTTTATTGTGAGAACAAACTATATTATCATATCTGTGTTGTTCCTATTTCATGTTCCTTACTAAGGCTTATATTTAAATGCATCTTGAGTATGTTCATCAAGTCCATGGACTTGAATACTAATATTCTGAAAATGAGTTTGGATTTCCAGTCAACCTTTTTATTGCATTATAAACTTATAACCTTTGATTGAGCTAACATAATTGCTGGCATGCCAATGTTCATATAATTCCAACTAGACAGTATTCTAATGTTCCATTTTCTGCATATATAATGCCATCTATTTAGGAAATCTTCCTTGCCCAATCTATAATCTGCTAATCAAACATGAACCAGTATTTTTCATTTATGCCATATAATGACCACTTTGATTTTTAAGACTAATAGTAACTGCTTAAATTAGATTGTAAGTTTATTCCTATACTAAGTGTCTCTTCTGAACATGTTCCAGAATATACACTACTTATGAATAAGAATTTATATCTTTGGTATTTATAAAAATAACTCATAAAAGTGGTTTTTATATACAGCTATTTAAAAATAAAGAAGTACATATTTAACATGTATCCTATTATCATTGATATTTTACATTGAATTTCTTTACAAATATTTGTATGAATAATATGAATATGAATACATACAAATATTAGTACAGAAGTCCATATAATTACTGATAATTTCTATTTTCATTTTTAGATTTTTAACCTTTCTTCATTTTTTACTTTTTAATAGTGTAATATCTTCAGTTTTCATCTCAGTCTTTTTTATTTTTCCGTTTTGAAATACTGGAGATATATATCAGTCACAATGCTAGGGAGTGTGAAACAGATTTTTGTCATAGGTAACAGAACTGAAACATCTACATTGTACCGGTGAGAGAAATGACACAGTCTTTAAAGGTAAATTGTACAGTGCAGTCCTTAAATGTTTTTGTAGACTTTAACTTCATTATTCACAGTTTACTTTGCATGGTATACATACTAATTACCTGTTTGAGTTTCTTAGCCCACCCACACTCCTATAGATCCCCTTCTTTCTAACTAATACTTTTGTATCTTATGATTTTGTGCATAGTAAGAGGTTATAAATATAAAAATAAATATTTAGCTATATATCCATCCTGCTTCATATCAAAACTATGTTAAATTATAGGACTTGTGAAATTCCCAGTCATAGATTTTTTTTTATCCATTATTACAGTAACAAGAACATGTTTCTTCTTGGAATAGACCTCAGATCCAACCGGAGAGTTATTAGTTGCTCCCATAATCATCATGCCACTGTTACACCAGTAAGAAAACACTGCCTTGCAAGTTGTTTTTGCAGTATTCAGGATATACAACTGGATTTGATGTCTTTTCTCCCAGCCACCTGCATAGCTCCTCATGGCATCATGAACTCTAGCTACTGCAAGGGAGGCTAGCTAGCCTAATTTTAAATAGATCTGTTTGTTTGTCATATCTTCAGTATGTGGTGTCTTCGGCCCAGAATCTTGCTATGTGGCACTGCTGAGTGACTAAGAGCAAGACAATTAACTTCAATACTTTGGAGCCTCTGAGCACTCCTTGACTAACTACTCATAGGGAGAGATCTTGTATTAGGCACTGGAATTTTGTTCCAAGACCTGTGGTATCTGAAAGCAATGCTATTCATTCAGGCAGGGTACTACTGTTCAAGCTTTTTTTTTTTTTTGTAAAATAATTAAGCCTTTGATTCACAGAAGCTTTCATAGTTTATAAAGCCCCATTCTTCAGTAGTTCAGAATCTTTCCTGAGCAACCGGAGTTCTCCTTTAAAAGTTCTTACCTTGGCTGGGCGGTGGTGACGCACGCCTTTTATCCCAGCACTCAGGAGGCAGAGGCAGGCGGATCTCTGTGAGTTCGAGGGCCAGCCTGGTCTACAAGAGCTAGTTCCAGGACAGGCACCAAACACTACAGAGAAACCCTGTCTCGAAAATCAAAAGAAAAAAAAAAAGTCTTACCTTGAGCTGGAGAAAGTGACCACTGAGTAAAAATATTCACTCCTAAGTCTGACAGCCAGAATCTTACCCTTGAGAAAAGTTATCATATGACCTTTGTAGGCATGCTGGGCATGTATAAACCTGCACACACGCTAGTCCCCCAGCAACACATAATAAAACTTAAAGTCCATAGATATGACTAAATCCTGTAGAGCAACCTCTAGCTTTTTCTCTAACAATTTAGAGTTTTTGGTTTTATGTTGAGGGCTTTGATTTGTTTGGAGTTGACTTTTATGCAGGATGAGAGCTAAGAATCCAATTTCATTCTTCTGTGTTTAGACATTTGGTTTTCACAGCCCCATATATTAAAGATGCTATCCAATGTGTGTTTTGACAGCTAAAACACATTTTTTTTGGTCAAAAATTAGATGGGTAAAGTTGTTGACTTTGTCTTGTCTTACACAGTCTTTAAAATTTATAACAATAAGGTAGTGGTTCAAGTGTGCTTGCACCTAATATGCATACATGTATATATTGTACTTTATATATACAAGATAATATAAGTACAAATACAATTATATTATATAACACAATATAAGCACATATGTTGCATATAATGTATCATATATGTATACATGTGTATATATTATGTATGTGTATTATATATAAAAAAGTATAGATCAAATATCTCTGTGGTTTTTTTAGTTTTTAACTGCAAATATTTATGTGTTTTAAGATACATTTTCCATAATTATTCCTTTGTGTCTCTGACATATTTTTATTTTTCTTATTGCTATAATAGAATCTCCATTTTAAGTCCGAGTTTTAGCTATTCTGTGATAATGCTGCCCAATGCTTATAACTTTGATTTCTAGTTATGTCTAATATTTCTAATAACTTATCGTATTTGGGTGTAATTGTTCAAATTGTGGGAATGACAATGGAGATCCTCCCCTTGTTCCAGACTATGAAGAGATAATTTTTTTTTATTTTCCTATTCTGTTGATAAGAAGGGTCACATTTGATTTTGATTTCAGATAATTTTTAGTGTTTAAGAAGCTTTTTAAATAATAACTTCATGATAAATTTTAATTTCAATAGGTGTGGCATTTTTAGAGGCTACATTCTTGCTTGCCTGTCCCTGACATGGTAATTGCTAGCACATGTTCATATTTAAAGCCAATTTAATCTTGCTGGGATGAGTTCTTCACAACCACCCAAGTCATCCAAGCTATTTATTCATACCTTCTTTTTAGCCTAAATGCCTCTGAAACTTAAGTCAATACAGAGATCTTTACTCAGTAAATAAATTTAGTAGTTACAGATTGAGCCATTTATGGGTCATTGATGCTAGCTCATCCAGTTATGATGAACTATTGATTCCTCACATTGTAACTGATAGAAACTCAGATAAATACTGTCTAGAGTTTTAAAGTATTTTATGATATTTTTCTTAAGACTACATTAATTATAAACTTATATATTCCAAGTAATTGACATACCCTTTATGCATAAATACTGGATTACCTATTACCCCAAATATTAAAATCAAAAATTAACATTTATCATCACAGTTCTATATAGTTAACATGTGCTAGTTAGATTTGTCAAATTGTCACAAGAAAAGTCACCTGAGAGGAGAGAACTTAAATTATGAAAATGCCTCTATAAGACTAGGAGATAGGCAAGCTTGTAGAGCATTTTCTTAATTAGTGGTTAATGGGGTAATGAGCACTGATCATTGCGGGTAGGGTCATCACTGTGTTGGTGGTCCTGGGTTCTGTAAGAAAGCAGGCTGAGAAAGCCATGGAGAACAATCCAGCAAGCAGCACCCATCCATGGTCCCTGCATCAGTTCCTGCCTTCAGTTTCCTTTCCTGTTTGAGTTCCTGTGCGGACTTCCTTCATTGATAAATAATGATGTTCAAGTGTAAGCCAAATAAACCCTTTCCTCTAGGCCTTGCTTTTCTTTACAGTGTTTCAACACAGCAATAGAAAATGAAACTAAGATAAAAACTAAAGGTATAAAATTCTTAGTAATCGAGTATAGGTGACTCCTATGCTTACTACATGCTATGTGGTATATATATCAAAGATGGAGCAATGAAATTATGGACTTAGAGATGTCTGAAGCTCTAATCTGATTTATTTATTCGTAATAATATTATCGATTTTCTAATAGAAGACAAACTGGTTCATAGACACCATTCTGTTCTAGTTAACTATAGCGACAGTAATAAGTTGAGAATCAATAGACAAGCATATATGATATTGTTATATTTTGGAATGATCTTATATCCAGCTATTTTTTCCATATATGGTGACAATATGAATCATATTTTGGAAAAATTCTTACTTTTAAATACTAACATTAATTTTTGGAGATTTTTGAAAGCACACACAATGTAATTTGATCATATTTACTCTTACCAGCTCCTCCTAAGACACTCCCTCATTCATCCCTCTTTCAACTTTATATAATTATTATTTTTTTTAAATTTACACACAAATGTTGTATTACATCATCTCCACCTATATTTTTTCCTATTACAAATCTTTCCATGACACTTCCCATCTTTCTGTCCAATTCTTGACTTCTTTTTCTTTAACTATTATTGTTAAATTCGTATCTATGTATATCTTTATATATGGACATACTCATATATATATGTGACATTTTATATTATATGTGGACATTTTAAAATGCGGACACACATATATATATATATATATGAGTGTGTTCATATATAAAAATATACTTATACAAAAATAAATATAAATATATATGAAGTCTATTAATTTCATTTTGTGTAGCTCATAACAAATGTGTTCATAGATTATTACTTTTGACTGGATAACCAATGAGGGGTCTTTGCTGGAGAAAACTGATTCTCCTTCTCTTATTGGTTATCAGTAACCTATACCTCTTCATCAAAGAGTGACATTTCCCCCATCTACATTTGGATGCCAACTGTTGTTGTCTTTGTGTAATTCTTGTACTGGCAAACCAAACTATATCATATACTAGGTCTTTGATAATTTTTTGAGATTGCATATAAAATATGTTTTAGAGTTGTTTTTGTCTTTTTAAAAATATATTTTAATTGAAATATAATTATATCACTGTCATTCTTTCTTTTCCTCCCTACATCTCCTTATAACTACCTTCCCTTGAGAAGTCATAGAAGATGATTACCTGTCCCATAATCTTTAAACCACTTAGAAAAACCTCTCCCCTCTCATTAGTTATCAAATTATCAGAATGTTCTTTAAATACACATAAGCAGAAATATACAATATGCATGATATATATAATAAATTTTATGTATATATCCTACAAATTTCAATACACACAAACACACACATGGCCTATGGTTCACAAAGGATGTCTGCAATGATACTTGGTTTTCTGTAGCCTGTTCGTTTTCATATTTTGCATTCTTAATTAAGATAATGTGAATTCCTGGAAGTTTAAAACTCAGATAGTGAGAAACAAAGAAATATTTGACATCCTTAGTCATCAGGAAAATGCAAATCAAAACTACTTTGAGATTTTGACTTACACCAGTCAGATCAATAAAACAAGTACAGAACACGCTGACAAGAATGTAGAGTACATGGAACACGCATCCATTTCCAGTGGGCATGCAAACCTGTCCTGTCACTTTGAAAATCAGTGTGGAAATTCCTCAAAGAAACTTTGAAAATTCACCATGCGAAATGTTAGATTTGACACAATGTAAGTTCTGATTCATTCAGTCAGACGGACCCTACCGTCATTCAATGGTACTATGAAATATGCATTCTATGAAAATGTAACAACAAGAACATCTCTCCTTACTCTTTAAGATTTGATTATAATGAAATTATTTGTGTTTAAATTGATTTTAATCTTATTTTTAAATGATTGCTTAATCAATTTGATGTTGGGGAATGGGGCTTTTGATATGGCAGCATATACTAAGTAATAATTCTACTACTGAGTTATATTCTGTCCCAAATTGATTTTTTTATAAATTAAGCCTAAAATCAATATTAAAAAGTTAATTATATGTTAATATTGGCATTACCATTATTATCTGCAGTGATCATTAAAACAGAAACACTCAGTCATGTTATTTTATCACTGCATAGTATTATAGACTCAGATATCGGAGAATGTTTGTCAGAGATAAGAATGATTGACATTTACTCAATAAAATACTACAGATCTGAACACATGAATGTCAAACTTTGGACCTCTATGTAAGTACTATTGCACTTAAACTCCAGATTAACTCCAACTCAGCAATACTACGTGATTTCAATAGCCTACTTTCTCCAATAGACAGGACATTTGGACAAAAAGTAAATAGAAAACATTAGAATGACATCATACAATAAATGAACCTAATAGATATCTACAGAATATTCCACCCAGATACTAAAAGACTAAATTCAACTCAGTAGTCCACAGAAGCATCTCTAAAATAGAGACACAAAGTAAATACTAAAAATTCAGAAAATTTACACACATAGAGGCTCACCTACTGCCTAAACATGAGGTGAACAAGGAAAATAAATATGCCAAAGTGGATGGGAGAAATCACAAGAGGTTTCAACCCTACACAAATAACTATAGGATATTAAAAAAAAATCTGAGAGTGACAGAAATAGTATTCTGCAGGGATCCCTTCTGTGCTCCTAATCATATAGAAGTCAAAGAGGAATGGAACACAGAACAAGAGTTCCTCATTGAGGTGGCTCTGACACCTTGCCTATATTCTTTCCACAAAACTTCACCAAATAAGTGCTTACCTCATTTCAAAATATAACCTAGTTCAAGTCACTCAAGTTTTTTTTTTCAGGTTTGTAAAATGTTAATAACCTAGCTTATTTTAGGATCTTAGAGTTATAAACAGATTTTTTTCAGTTGTTTTTATGACATAATAATGGGAAAATACAGAAAGACTACAGTTAATCAATATTTTGTAACATTTAGATAAACATTTGGGTTTGGTGTATATCTTAATCTATTTTAACCAAACTAATGAATACTTTGCAATTATTTATATTATCAAAAGTGGTTTTCAAACTGCAACCTATTCGACTGGAGAATCTGCACATTTCAAGGACTACAGATTACTATTGCTGCTGTCAAATTCATCATTCCTCCTTTTTAATGAGAGAAACTTCATAAGGGGCAACTTAAGATAATTTCCTGAAATTTGGAAAGAATGAAATATGTTTTCCATGCTTATAGAAATGCAAAACTGAAAATTATACACTCGCTATTCTTAGTATTAGGTCGGGTGAAAACCAAAACCATCTACTGGGAATAGGAATATTTATTGAGTAACAGATGCTAGTTTATATTTTTTTGATTCAAATGTTTGAATGACTTTATTTCATAGGTCATTTGATTGACATATGTAAAAAATGATTCCCCTGCCCATGCTAATTCTTTCTGGTAGAATGCACATTTTTTAAAAAAGCTATGCTTCTATACAGCATTGTAAATGGCAAATTGAATTGACTTTAAAATTACTTGTGTGTCAAATTTGAAACCGCAGTGTTTAATGAGAACATATTGGCTGACAAAAGTATCAAAAGTCTTATTCAGAATCTTATTTTTCATTTTTTAATTACTTATGAAGTTCAAAGTATGAGTATATGTCTTACATTAATTCAGTCTTTCCTTTTGTATGGGTTTTGTAATAAAGTACAAAAGTAAGCTGAATTGACATAAATCTGTCTTTAGAAGATATTTAGCATTAGTGGAAATAATTATTCTATTTCTTTCCAGAATGTCTTGATAAATTGTGAATTGAGCATAATTCATCACCGTGGTTTTTTTTTCTTAATAACAAGACAAAGAAGCTCCGTGATGAAGTCAGTTTCCATTATTCAGCTTTCTTTAGACATTTTACCACATTATGAGCTCCAACAGGGAAATCATTATCTTTCTTATAAGGAAAAAATGAGACCCATATTTCAAAAATGTAAATGATTTAAAATGTATGTCCTGGGAGATCGGTGTATTTGCTTGTCTGTGCTTTTCCAAGCACCATTATTCTTACCCCTAACTCATTTTTGAAAGGTCAACAATGAGGTAGAATAATGCTTACCAGATTTAACCTCATTCATTTTAGTGGTTAGGTGAATCCATTGAATATGTTTAACAGAGATGAATATGTCCATTCAAAAATTATTACAGTAGATTCCATGTAGAGATATCTGTTCACACTTAGTCATATTTATTACCGTGACTATGAGAGGCTTAAACTCTATGCTTATCACTGAAAAGCCTTAGGTGTCAAACAATAGCAGTAATACATGTGTAATGACAAGTTAATGCAGGGTCTGTATGAACTTCAGAATACATTCATCTTGATTTTGTGGAGTTAAGAACAATGCAAATCCTCTTCCTGGCATGTATAACCACACCATGAAGGATTGCTTATGACCACAGCCTCTGTATTGTGGTTGCTAGGCTCTACTACTCAGATATTTTTACAGGGATTGACTTTTTATTTTCCTATCAGTTCAGAAAATTGGCCAGGAAATGATCTCAGTCGCTCATCTTTTCCTGGACTTTTTATCTTGCAAAATTTGTCATCTAATTCTAAACCCTTTCACTCTCAAAATTCAGAGAACCTCAGAGGAAGAAGTCAAGATATCTATGGACATCTTTGGGTATCTATCCTAGTAATAGTTTGAAATACTAATCTGGCACACATATTAAGTGATATTAATGTTGCTAATTGGATACAGCCCAGAGCAGAGAAGTCTTGGGCTAATGGGCAAGTGGTCTTGCCACACATGACCTTTTTGTTAGCTTTTGACACACCCTAATGAGAGAATTATTATGCAGACTCATATGATTCTGTAGCAAGACCATGATGTCATAGAGAATATTGAGCCAAATAAAGTATGAAGTCACTGTTTGGTTCACAGAATATCTGCTCAATACAGCTCTGATAATAGATAGTCTGGAAGGAAATTAGGAAGTGGATACTTCTTATTATCAGGTCACTTATTTTGAGGGGACAGTTATCTTTGGGTTAGAATACATATGGACTCATAAACAGTAAAGAAAGACTAGGTTATTAAATCAGGAATAGAAGACTTGGAAAATGCTATTGGATATGGGAATAGCCTGTAGACACAATTGTTACTATTTTCCTCTAGGAATACCTATCACAGAACACCCAAGAAGGAATATTACTTTCACCGTAACATGAACAGCTAAATATGTGATGTCATGTGTTATCAGCCAGCCTGGTGCTGATGTAAGGGGCCATGAATGGAAGCTTTCAGGTGTAGTGATGGACCAGGAGCTTGTCTAACAGAATGAACCCCTTTTTTCCAAGTCTGGTCTCTCTACTTTTGCTTTTCAACTTTCAACATGTCAGAATAAGGTTAACCCTGACTTCCAAAAGAACATCAGCTATAGATACCTGAATGCTGCAACATTAATACCCTGATATTGCAATTTATTAATTCATTTATTTTAAGATTTATTTTACTTATGTGTGGGCATGTTTGTTTCATTGAGAATTTTTCATTTGTGTGTAAGTGCATTGCAAGAAAAAGCGATCATATACCCAATACCTAGAGTCACAGGTAATTGTGATGAGCCTAATATGGGTATTTGGAAACAAATGCAGTCCTTTGTAAGAGAAGCAAGTATTTTGAGTCATTTCTCTAGCCCTTTATGTGGCAATTTAAACACACATAATTATCATCTTAGTGTAGCAGAGCATCAGTTAACACCACTACTTAAGAGCTCAAAGAGTTGTGGGTTTATGTGTGTGTGTGTGTGTATGTGTGGTATAATTGCTTTTTATTATTTATTTTTAAAAGAAAACAAACTATCTTTTGTTTTATTTTACACACCAATCTCAGTTCCCTCTCCCTCCGTTCCTCCCATTCCCTTTGTCTATTCCCCCATCCCCATCCATTCCTCAGAAAGAGTAAGGCACCTTGCTTTGAGGAAGGTTGAGGGTCCTCCCTACTATATCTAGGCTGAGCAAAGTATTCATCCAAAGAGAATAGGTTTACTAAAAGCCAGTACAAGTAGTAGGGATAAGTCCTGGTGCCTCTGCCAACGGCCCCTCAGTCTGCCCTAGCCATGCAACTGTCACCCACATCCAGCGGGACTAGTTTGGACCTATGCTGGATCCTTCCTCGTCCGACTGGAGTTGGTGAGCTCCCATAGCTCAGGTAGACTGTTTCAGGGGGTGTCCCCATCATGGTCTTAACCTGTTTGCTCATATTTTCACTCCTCCCACTCTTCAACTGAACTTTGAGAGCTCAGCACAGTTTTATTAATCCATGCAACACATGATCATTGGTCGTACTCTCCAAGAAAACAAATGCAACATGATTAAAACACAGATGTTTAGACCTTAACATTTTCTGCACTATTTAGAAACTGCTTAAATACTAAAGTGCTCAAAGACACTTATGAAGATGCAGCTAAAACACAGGACCTCCATGTAGTAAGGCAACTATTCTCAGTAGATTCATGACATTGTACTGTGAAGCTTTTCACAATAGATAAAATTTCGAAATCTCGGAATTCTAGAGTAGAACAAATGTCCTGTAAATTAACCACCCCACCCCCAGAAAACCACTTTCTGAATGTTTATTTTTTTTCCTTTGCAACTCCAGACTCTGAAAATCTTATATTTCAAAGAGGGTAGGCTTGCATCGTGGAGATCCTAGATTATATTAAGCATAAAGTAAAGCTGATAGCTATGAGAATTTCCCTGCCAAAAAAAGAGAACTAGAAAGAAGAAACACATTTCTTGGGTGACACTGAGTGGATTGACACTCGCTATGATCAGGAAGTAGGGCTGCTGTTGCACAGTGATGCTAAGGAAGGTTCCTTAGCATCCATGGGAGTCAACTGTGTGCCCCAGGTGATTTATTTGTTCAGTTGTCTTAGAAAATGGACAGATATAGAAGATTTAGCTTGAGAAAACCATGCTAACCACAAATTTGGGTTTCCTAGAGAATAAGATTTGGCTCACTTCACCAAGTAAGGAGCCTCATGCAATAGAAGTATCAGCTCATGGGGAGAGGAATTAGAATAGACAAGAGAGGAAGATGAGTATTAGCTGCAGCCTTGTGAACTGGTACAATATCAGAAGCTGTGGTTTGTTCCATTAAGCTTCTTCTCTGTGGTTCCTTTCAGGAAAAGAAATTCAAAAGGATCACAATAAAATATCTTATGAACTTACTTGAAGGGACTGTAGCCTTGCATCATTTGGCATGCTTGCCAGTGACACTCAACTCTGTTTTAAGAATGAAGGACTTACCTTCCCAGCTCCTCAAATTGTATAAGCCAATAAATTTTAACTTCCCATTTCTAAATATTCTACTTAGCTTAAAAAATTATCAGTATTGATCAAGGGCACATCATGTACCCAAAAGGCAACTAGATTGCAGTGATTGGTCAGTGCATTGACCTCAACTCAGGACATTTTGTAAGGATCATTGTTTCTTTGGTAGTCATCTGAGAGCAACTGAAATTGATCTATTTAACTTTCTCTGCCTGACCATTTCAGCTCCATCCTCCCCCCACAAATATTGCTAAGTGTTCTCCACAATATTATACTTGTATGTTTATCCATTATATTTTCCATATATTGATATGTAGAAATGAATATTCATACCAACATCTAGATTGAAATGTAATTTAGTAGCCTTTGATAAAAATAGCTTCTTCTTTGATTTAGTTTTCTTCAAAACACATACCAACTGGGAACTTACATAGCATCTTTTAGGCCAATAAGACCTGAGAGGATCAGGTATGTTTTGGCTATGTGCAACTCCAGCTTTATTCTTTCTTCTGAAGTTATTTTCCAACAGAATTTTGTATGTTTTCACAGAAAACATGTTATTTGATTCCTATTCTTTTGTTATTTATCAAATACCTTCTCCTTTTTTATTATTATTATTGGTTTACTAATTGTGTTTATGTCACCTTTTTGACTGTCATGATATATTTTACATGCATGTAGAATAACTTTAAGAGGAACTAAATAACTTTTGCTTTCATAAAGTAATCAGTGAAGTAACAATATGAATATATAAATCACAACAAGAATGATATTTGGCTTAATTGACTCTGTGTTGATATGCAAATAATAAAAATTACTCTAAGTTATTTTGGCTTATTATAAGACAGTTTCTTATAATTAATGTGACACAAGATATTTAATACCAAAATTTTATTTTAAAAAATCAAACTATGTAAGCAGAGACTTCTTCATGACACATTTTAAAGTTCTCATGTGCAATTTTGACTAGGTCACCTCTGGGAAAGTATGTGGTTCTGTTAGAAATAAATCCTAAAAGAAATTTCCTGTGTTCTTATGAAGGTCGTCTAGAGCTGACCAGCAGGATTTTCAATTCAAACATTCCTAACATAATTTCTGGGTGTACGTTTTAACCATGACTGAGGTCAGGAAGGAGTCTGCAAAACTACAAAGGAGAATCAGCTTTCTACGTGACGATGCAAATTAAATATATACCAAATGAAAAAGTAAAATATTCATTTGAAAGAGCTAAACAACAGGCAAGTAATGAGATTAAATTGAAACAAAGGTAGGCTATCATTCGAGGTAGAATCTGTTTTCACTTTGCTATGGTCACTGTTCTTGGATATTTCTCTATGTCTAATTATTCAAACTTAAAGCTGAACTAGTTCATGAACTAGTTCCTCATCTATAGCAAGTCTTTTAAATTTTCTTTATTTTAAAAATGTGAAAATTGAATAAACAACCCCTTATTTCCATGTTTTAGAACTCCAGCACCTTTATTTTCTGAGTGATAGAAATGCATATGTTAGAGATTAGATAAGGAATACAAACTGATTTAGAAATGGCAAATAGCATGCCGATTAAATTATCACTAGGTATGTAATTTGTGTGTATACATACACAAACTATTTAGCTTTAGTTCTATGAGCAAATAAAACGATAATATAAGCATAACAGTTCGGTTCCACACAAGAGAAAAATCAAGAGAAAAAATGGAATGTATCTGTAATAATAATATTGGGTTTTGTAAGATGTTATGTTACTATGTACACCCTCATCCGTATAAAATTTATAATTAATTAAAACATAATGGCTATATGTTTTGTTATAAATTGCAACAGTCGATTCTCATGAACTTTACTTGAAGCTAAGGCATTGGTAGCACTGTTAAGTTCCTTTTTGGCTTTCAAGTTATATAGCTTGGAAGGGAAACAAAAGTTTCAGGCTTACTCTTGCAACCATTTGTACTCTGAGTAAAGAATCAGTCTATATTTTGCTGTAAATGCTTTGTTTGATATGTTTATCTATTCTAAACTTACATATGCATGATTTACAAAGGACTACTCTGCTTTGTGGAAACTGTCCCTAAAGATGGAATTTACCTTTGTTAGGTTTTTTTCTTCTTTTGTACATACATTTTCCTGTACACATTGTAAACCTGTACACCTTGTGAAGTAAGAATTCTAGACATTTCAGTAAGTAAAAAATAAAAAAAAACCTGAATAACCTATCAAAATTTTGATTACCAGATTAAAATTTTAAAGTCAAATTTCAAATTAATTTTCAATAACAAGATTTACTTCATACAATATATGTTTTAACAAGTTTTTCCCTCCCCTGCCTCAGCTCTTGCCCAATTCTTTCCACTTTCCAGCCCCACCCAACTTTATATTCCCTCTCTATTGTTTTATCTCTCTCATAAAAACAGTGAAAAACAACATAAAACAAAAGGGACAAAAATGGGCCAAAATAAAACAAAAAGCCCACAAAATTATCATGGTGTTCTCTTTGTGCTGGCCAACTACTTCTGGGCACAAGAACTGCCCTGAAACGTGGTTGTATACCCAGTAACACTCCATGGTGAAGAACTGACTATTCCCTTTGCCACCAGGTACCCATTGCAAATAGCTTCTTGGTTAGGGGAAGCACACCTCTCTGCTGCCATCAGTGCTGGGATCCCCTTTGACTTGGCCCTTGAAGGTCCTGTGCATGCTGCCAGAGTCCCTATGACTCCATATGTGTGCCACTCCTGTTTTCTCAGGAAGACACCATTTCCCTGGAGTCACCCATCACCTGTGGCTCTTACAGTTCTTCTGCCTCCTCTTTTACACTGATTCCTCAGCCTTGAGGGCAGGGGCTTTTGGGAGATATCCCATTTAGGACTTAGTGTTCCAAAGTTTCTCACTCTCTGCCCAGTACTATTATTTTTTAAATGCTAGTATATGTTTCTCAATTAGTTTTTTCTAGACTAAACCTCAGATTTACTTGAGAATATGAAATAACTTGCTTTTAATGAGCAGTTTTTTCTTAACTGAGAAAAACTTGGAGTGAACAAAAGGAAGGGTTCCATATCAAGGGTCAAGTCCATAATTCTGGAACTAAAGAAGGAGTTGGTGTCTGGGAAATTGGAACCTCAAGGCTTCAAGATTGGAGTACACAACAAGATGGCAGGGTGTTGGGGGTAGAGAATTGGGAATAAATAAACAATAAGCACATTTATTTTGTGTTTATGTCTTCCTTCAAAGTTAATGCTGGCATTTTTTTTTTACAGACTTTGCTCTCCTACTATTCTGAATTCTTCTATGAAGACACAGAAGAAATGGGTTACTACCTCAGAAGAGAAAGAAATAAAAACTTCACAAGAGAACATGTCAAACTGGATGGAGAAAAGCCCATGAAGCTTCAACCCACAGAAAGAACTATAGGCAAAGTACAACTTGGGAACTTGAGTGGTGGCTTTTCCCTGGGTAGATGACGTCAGTTGGTTGTACAGTCCCAACAGTCAGCCCTGGAAGCATACAGACAGACAGCATTATTGGTATCTAACAGGTTATATTTAGGATTATAAAGCCATATAAATAAATACATACAATAGTAGATAGTGATAAGAAGAAACATGAACTTGAAGGGTAAGTGGAATGATAAGCAGAATGCATGACAGGGTTGGGGGAAATACTGTAATTAAATGAAAAAGCCCCCAAATTTAAAAGGCAAAACAAACAAGACATTTTGACATGGAGGCTCTCAATCTTTCTCTAGTGTGCATCTCTGTCAGAAAACTTTCTGTTGTTGTTTTTGTTTGGAGAAGAATGAATAGGATCCCAACTGTGGATAATTTAAAAGGCCTCACTTCTACAGAAACAAAACTCAGACCCAAGGTTTTTATGAGACTACTGATGCCCCAAACTTGGTTCTATTGTTTTTTTCTAAATTTATAGAGTGTGGATTTACAGAGAAGGTAATCTCTGGCACCAACAGCGAGGGGATCATGTGTTTTCAGAGCATGAGATATTCACAGTACCTACACCGTTAGCTGGTCACTTTCAGGAATCTGAGATTCTCGGACTTATATCTTTTAATTTCCTGTAACTTGTCAGCATTTCAGTAATTTACAAAATTCCACACCCCCCAAAATCTCCCAGAAATCAATCACATAAATTATTTCTCATGATTCTGAAATACTATCCCTGTACCTATTATAAGAGTTTCCTGGGCACTATATTCTGGATAATTATTTACAAAAGAAATAAACTTTCTGAACTGCTACAATTTCAGTATAGGTAATACAGGAAAAATGAAAACGAGATGTTATATTGACATAAAGGACATCTTTAAAGTTCAAGTCTAACTACAAAAATTGGAATTGAAATCACATACCAAATTTAAAACTAATTCATAAGTAGAGTAATCAAAAGTAACTTTCATAAATGCTATGTAGAGGTAAATGGAAGAAAATTAACCCCTCAAGGAAAGATGGAATTAAATAGGTTCCCTTGGGTATTGGAGAAAAAAAATATAATTCCCCAGATAATGTAGAAAAAATATTAACTCTCTATAAGTTTGGGCTACAATTTATAATCCCCCCTCCCTTTTCCATGCCAAATATGATGAGAATTAAATTTATGTCTGGCCTAAGTAGATAATGTAAAGTATTGGGCCAGTAGAACAGAAAGGGGAAGTTCCATAAACTAGAATAATCTATTTTAAACCATTTCATGAAACATGAATTTGCAGTGAAAAACCACACAGCACTTGTAGAAACAAATCAGTACGAGAAAGGGCAGAAAAAGCAGACACTACGAGAGTGACGGTTAGGCTGGTATAAAGGAAAATGTAAAGTAAGTATTTTCTAAATGGTCAAGAAAATGTTAGTGTTCAAAGACTAGTGATAGAAGGAACAATTTGACATTTATTTTTAATAAAAATGGAATTCCCTAAAAGAAAAAGTCTATATAATGCTTAAAAGTATAAATGGGGTAGTCATTGAAAAGGGGTGAAGAAAAAAAAACTGCATTTGTGGAAAAGGGAGAGAAAGATAATATCAAAAGATTATGTCAAAAATATGGATGAGAAAAAATAGCCCTGAAAAATAGAGAATAAAGTTTAACAAAAAGATACTGCATTAGAATGCTTAAAAACTGAGACAGAGGAAGGAAATAAAGAAAAATGAGAGAAGAAGAAGGGAAGGAGGGAAGGAGGAAGTGCATGTACTTGGTGCATGAACAAATTTGTCATGAGAAAACTCTTACAGTAAATGAATGAGTTTTCCCTTATAAAACTGCTTATCTCTTAATAATGAAAGTTACACTATTAAGAGACAATCATAGTTTAAGTATTTAGACAAAAGTAGTGGCCAATTTAATCTTATTTGCCTTGCTGAATTATCATTTAATATTATAGTTTATGTATATATAATTTATATATATTTATGATGTTTAAATATCTTCCAAAGGAACTAATAGATGACAGATTTTAAGGAAAAAACAAAAGAGTCTACTAATAGCAAACATGGAAATCAAGTAAGCAATACATAATAAATGTGGTCTCAGTAAACTTACCTCTGCATAGATAATACAAAAAATCTTGATAGTGGGAAAATTGTCATATGATGCAGAATCTAACTAACTATCAAGGTAAGAAACTCAATGAATTTCAAATCATCAGGAATACATAGGAAGTCCAAATTCGTATGTTTAATTATTGTATAATTTTGAAATGGTGAAACATTCCCACCTAATGGACAAACTTAATAGATTATAGTGGATACTACCTAAGACCACAAGATGGGAGGGAAACAGAATCCAATAATTTGTGTTCAGGGCTCTCTTCACTAGATGCCCATAGTTCGGTTGAATTCAGCTACTTAAGACAGAAGATACTGGTGAATGACTCACTCTTCCAGATGCTGTTTAGACACACACATACTTATGCATGTATGTGTATATATACAGTATATAATATATATATATATATATTATACATATATATAATACATATATATATACACACATTCATACTTTAAGAGATTTTTTGATTTGTTTTTCTTTATTTCATGCACACAATCCTATAAATACATATATTGTGGGATTCCCTTCCATATGTTGTGAATACTATTGGTTAAGTAACTGTCTTGGCCTGTTGAAAGAGCAGAACTTAGGTAGGTGGGGAAAACTAAACTGAATGCTGGGAGAAAGAAAGGCTGAGTTAGAGAGAAGCCATGGAGCTGCCACCAGAGACAGATGTGCATAAACTTGGCTGGTAGGCCATGACCTCGTGGTGATGCACAGGTTGAGGGAGATGGGTTAAATTAAGATGTAAGAGTTAGCCAATAAGAATCTAGAGTTAATGGACCTAGAAGTTATTTAAATAATACAGTTTCTGTGTGATTATTTCGGGGCTAAACAGCCAGAAACTAACTAGCGGCCTCCTTACTACGATACACTAATCCCTTTGATGTCAATACATTATTTTGACTGTTTCCAAGTACTCCCTGGTATTATTCAGAAAATTTAAAATAATCTTCTCAACACCTTCACATTATCACTTGGGTACCATCATTACTCCACACAAACTCCTCAGTTAACAGAGAGGTTATTTCTTAGTAATCCCGTAATAAATAGAAAATGGTATGAATTAAATATCTTTATATATTCAATCCAGTAAACACCATAGTTTAGCAATATTTTAAAAGATCCACAGATGTTGAAGTGTTTGCCCAAGATCCTTATCTCAGCCCTCAGGGAGGAAGGTGAAATCAGGGACTACTCACTTATAATTGGCAAATCTTTAGTATAATGTCTACCCACATTATTCTCTCAGTCATCTTACCAACGTGCAATCTGATTCTTTATGAAAGCTAGCATAATCAGGATGAATAAGGCAGAAGGGGTGGTATTAGCAGTATAACAAAAAATTATAGTTAATCACGTGACTATTGAATGGAAAATATATTGAAAAGTATGTACATCTGGGCGCCTCTTTATAGAATAGACTTCAGTCTGTGGATTCAACTACTTCGAACTGAAAATGTATTTAAAAAAAATGCTTCTGTCTTGGCTAGGAGCAGGGCAAAGCATAGGTACAAGGGGGACTATAAGCACTTCAGTTCTTTATGTTGGATTTTTTTGCTATATATTTTCTTTGTCAAGAAAAGTATCTACACAGACAAATCTATTTTACATGTCTTATCTTAAATCCTATTGTTTTATTTATGTACTGATTGCTATTGTGGTTCAGAATCTTAAAATTTACATTAATTTCTAAATGAATATCAATTAATATATAAAGAAAACAATAATGTATTATGCATAATTGTTATTGATGCTGTTTTTGACCAGAAACAACCACAAAAAAATAAATTGTTCTCAAGAAAACTGAACACTGAAATCATACTATGACTCATAGTTTACTTTATTCATCTTCTTGTATCTTTTAAATTATAGTTGGCACAATTAATGAGTGTGATAAAAAATGGCTACACGTACCCTCAGTTCTGAAGTCATTATAAAAGTACCGTTTTCAGAAAGGAGAGAGGGTGACTGAACTCTGGCCTTCCCTAATAGTCATACTTGATTATTTCATAAAACTTATAACATTAAGAAAGGCTTAAACTCATCATAAAAATCGCATCTATGTGAAAGGAATTTTGAAAATACAATGTACTTCAGTAATATAATTAAATTTGCGATTAACCACAGCTACATAAATGTATATAAGAAGTGGTTTCACGAGACTGATTAAAAGAGTTCCTGATTAGAGCTATGTTGTCTGAGCCAAATGTTTTTCTAATAATGCAGTTTCCTATCATGTCTGTCAAAGTTCATAATTTGCTCCCTATTAAGATAAGGATATGTTCACTCCCTCATTTGCTCTTTGGGTGAAATAATTTGGAGAATATTGGCATACAGAGTAAATTTAACAACTCCAAATCAGTACCTTCAGACAGGAACCCAAAGGGAATCTTGTTGAACATCAGTTGATACATATTTTCCTATGTTTAAATAAGGCTGGTTTCAAAGATCAGATGACCTTTTCTGGCCTCTGTGTCACCAGGCACACATGTGGTACACAGACAAACATGCAGAGAGAGCACTAATACATAGAAAATACAAATAAATAAAAACTTAAAAAGTACACAGAGTAGAAAGAAATCAGCCAGGTTCTAGGGTGTCTACAAAATTGGCCAAGGTTAATTATTTGGATGTGTCCACAGTGTGACTGTGTGACTCAGTTCCTTTTTGTATTGAGTCTGAGTAAATCTGAATTCCAATTTCAAATACCAAGGATATAAATCCTATTAACAAGGCACATAAGTTCATTTATATAAACTTGACCTCTGAGTGCTTTAGGCTAATGATAAAACAGCTTACTGTTCCATTTGAAAATAACTCACTAACTTGGATACCAAGAGACATGGAAGTTTGGATTCCAACAATTACACCATCGTCTCAAAAATGTGTTTCTCCCTTACAGCTTTGAATTCAGAGAACTCATTGCTCAATCAGCTGCCATTTATTTTCCATGCATTGAGCAAAAGAAACTGAGTTAGTTAATTAACATTCCAAATCATACTTTGGCTATTCAGCTTGCTGGCTATAGGTGATTGATACAGTTGCTGGTTATCTCAGTGTTCACTTAGCATGAGATTTTTCTCATGCAATATTGTAATATAAAAACACTCTTCTTAAAAACATAGGAAGTGCTGGGTGCTGGTGGTACACACCTTTCACCCCAGTGCTTGGGAGGCAGAAGCAGGCAGATAGATGAGTTCAAGGTCAGCCTGGTCTACAGAGTGAGTTCCAGGGCAATCCTGGCTGCTCAGAGAAAAGCTGTCTCGAAACAAAACAAACCAGCCAAATAAACAAACAAAAAATCCCAGAAAACATTTAAGTTCAGGAGCTACACTATTTGTAACAGATGGTTTAGAAAATGCAAAATGAAAAAATTAAAAACACCAAGCTATAGGAAGTAATGCGCCTAGACTAGGAGGCAGGTGCTCAGTGTTTTAAGCCATGTTTTCTCATTTTAAACATTTGGGTATGATGAAAACAAACTCAAATAGATTGGAGTTGTTAGAGAATACATAGAGAAGGATATAAGTTTTCTATTTCTGTTTCCTAAATTACCTCTTAATTAGGTTATGCATTGATTAAACATTGGAAACTGCTTTAAAATTAGTCATATTAAAATAGAAAACTGTGGAAAACACTTTAGTTTTGCATGCCCAAATGTCCAGAAAACTGTACTCAAGTATATGCTTTGAAGATTTATCATCAGTTTTAACCAATTACTAGTATATTATTTGTATGATATGAATATATCAAGAATATCTTATAATTAGTGAGGTAATAGTTTTTATGATCCATAGCTTATAACTCACAATAAGCAGACTCATAAAGTTGATATGAAATATTGATATCTTTACAATCTCTTATACATATGAATAATAATAAAATGTATGCTTCCTGTATTTGCAGAAAATCAAACATGAACAACTATACAAAATAAACTTGTTTTAAATGACTTATCAAAATATAAAGTGTTTTTAATTACTTAGATAAATGAATCGATAACTTAGGGGTCAGTATAAAGTAAATAAAACAAAACCACCATAGGAAGACACAGGTAAACTAATAAAAGCTCCTATGTACATCAGCAATATATTTAAAATTAAACAGACGCTCAGAAACATTTTGTAGTGAAGAAACAAAAAAGCTGCAAAAATACCAGTTGATTACTGTTATTGTTTTGAGGGTAAGTTCTTTTTCAGTATGGGTGATATATTCAACTCTTAATACAAAACCTAATTAGACCAGTTTTGTGTGTTCAACTCTGGTAGAATGATAACTGATGCCAATCAATTTGTTAAGAAGAGACAGAATTCCATCCTTCTCCTTGACTTGTCAAGGACCTTCAGTAGCCAATACAAAGTTTTATACAATTGGCTGAAGGAGTTTCATTTTTCTTCCTTTTAAGGAGAAAATGTTCATTTACTTTTGGATTATATATATATATTAGTATTTATTAGGAATATTTATTTATTTATATATTCCTAATATATATTATTAGGAATATTCATGAAAGTCAGGGCCTAGAATTTAAAGTGTGGAGAATTTTAAATAATGAATGTAAATATTTCAAAAGGTTCAAGATTATTTATTACTTCTGCAGCATGCTTTGATTGTATCTCTCTTTTAAAGAGACTCTTACTTTTTACCTACACTATCCAATTTGATGGCATGAGACTGTATCTTAATATTATTTTAAGTGCAGTAAAAAGAAACCAACAGTGTCTTTTCATGTCTGTTAGATCTGCAATGCTAAGTCCTCTTTCATTCTTGTGAAAATAATGTTGTTTCCTCTCTCTCATTTTAATCAACATAATGTGAGGTTTGTAATTTCATTTATCTTTTTCAAAGACTAGGATTTCTATCTTGAAATTCCTGCCTACTGGTTATATTATGTTTTTTTCATTCAACTGTAATATCTACTCATTTTATATTTTATATATGTTTTAACTGAAATAGAATTACATCATTTTTCCTCCCCTTTCCCTCTACCCAGGCCCTCCCAGCCTCCTTCATGTTACAATCACGCCCATGTACATTCAACTCTCAAGTTGATAGCATCTTTTTCGTTGAGTGTGTGTGTGTGTGTGTGTGTGTGTGTGTGTGTGTGTGTGTGTGTGTTGGGGGTGCAAGTGCAGTCAACTATATGCAAGTACAAACTGCTTAATCCAGATTTGTTTGTTTGTGTATGGATTCAGAGTTGACCACTTTGCACTGGACAACCAATAAGGAGCTGCTTCCTGGAGGAGTGTAATTCTCTTTGCAGTTATCCTTAGTTGCCTGTGATTTTTTATCTAGTGGTCCCTGCAAAAGTATTCCTTTTCAATGTTAACTTGCCCACTGACCTTTCTGTTGTTGTGACCTTGTTTGTGCAGCCATTCCTAGGAGAGCTCGTTTTTATAGCCAACATCATGATCCTCTCTGGCTCTTACAATCTTTCTGCCTCCACCTTCCCTGTTGTTTTCTGAGTCATAGCTGCAGAAGCCACTCCACAGGGTCTGCTGGGCTCTGTATTGTGTTCAGTTGTGGCTTTAGGTGGTGGTCTGCAATTTCCATAAAGAGAAGTTTCTTTGGTGAGGGGATTCTTTTTTTTTTGTTTTTTGTTTTGTTTGTTTTTGTTTTTGTTTTGTTTGTTTGTTTGTTTTTGTTGGGTTTTTTTTTTTTTTTTGGTTTTTCGAGACAGGGTTTCTCTGTAGCTTTGGAGCCTGTCCTGGAACTCCCTTGGTAGACCAGGCTGGCCTCGAACTCACAGAGATCCGCCTGCCTCTGCCTCCCGAGTGCTGGGATTAAAGGCGTGTGCCACCACTGCCCGGCTTGTTTGTTTGTTTTTTGAGACAAGATTTCTCTTTGGCTTTGATTCCTGTCCTGGAACTAGCTCTTGTAGACAGGCTGGCCTCAAACTTACAGAGATCTGCCTGCCTCTGCCTCCCGAGTACTGGAATTAAAAGCCTGTGTCACCACCACCCAGCTGAGGGGATTCTTATCTGTGGGTATAAGGATAAGGTTTAGAAAGTAATAAGGGATTAGCTTGGCCTAGCAAAACAGCAGTCATAGATTGTTTTCTAAGGCTTTCACTACCCAGAAGATGATGTCTAGATTTTCAGTGAAAGGCATGATTGTCCTTCTGTTAGATGAAGAGTTGTCTATGGAGATGACCGTTAACTGCCACTGATATGTGTGTGCAGCTCATTCGACCTTTATTCATGGTTTGGCGTTCTGGTAAGTGCCATACTTCATAGATGTTGTAGCTGATTAGGTCTGTTTAATTGCTTTTCTTCTTTGGGAGCTTGCATAATATTTTCTGGAACTGTAGCAGCTAGGCTTCAGAAAAGGGACCTCCAGGAAAAGCCAATGATCAATGGCATAAATAAAGCACATTCTAAGATTACCAGCATATAAGAGGCAAAGGATTTGATAGCTCAATTATCCATTGCCAGGTGTACTAGGTTGATAATCAAACAAGCTCATTCTTTGTGAATGTGACAATGTAATACACTCAAAACTACTTTGACAAGTATTAAAAAGTAGTGGTTTAGTGGGGGCAAGGGAAGGAGACATATAGGGTCATCCTCATAATGAAATATTGTCAAGGTAACAGAATAACACACATATGTGTTTTTACCTTCAGTGCAGTGTTAGCAGAAACACTCAGAGGAGAGTTCAGTGTTGCCACTGCATCTCCTTTTGCATGAGAGCAACAAAACTGGTTGTGAATTGTGTGTGCCTCAGATGGAGCCATTATCTACATGATGTGGTGACACTGTCCAGGTGGTCATCAGTATAGTCACATGTTAAAAGTCATACTGGAATGTTGGGTTTGTGCAAAAATTTGACTTCATTGAAGAAGGCTGTTGTAATTTACTATAAAACATTCCAGGCAAAATTTCTCCCTTTCTTTAGAAGTTATTTTATATCCTAAGAAGATTTTACTTCTTTAAATTTAGAATTTTGTTTTCAAAAGAACATTTGAATACATTATTTTTAAAACACAAGCACTATTTAATTATACGTAGAAAACTCAAATGCAAATGAATTATAATTTTAAATCTTAAATAGCAAAATATCTAAAAAAAAACAAACGGTACATTGATGACATTGAGGTAGATACTATTCTTGGAATCTACAATATGTCCTACAAGTTTCTACGTTGAATATTTGGTATCCAGACTGTACAACTATTTTAAAGGTTGTGGGGTCTATAACAGGTAGGTCTTCAATGGCTGAAGCAGATCACTAATGATAGGGCCATGGAAATTATAACCTCCTCTGGCTTCCATCCCACACCCACTTCTTCCTGGTACTTGTTGGTCTCTGCACATGAATAAACTCTGCCAACAGAGTCAGGATCAAATCAGGAGAAAATATATTTTTCCCTTTGAGTCTTCTGTGATGTACCTTGGTCACAGCACCACAAATTAACAAAAATAGTCACTGACTTGTTTTATTAGAAATCAACAGCTTAACATTAGGCAGATTTGAGGAATCCTGCCAAAAAGGAAGACAAAGAATTATAGGAATTCTTAGAGGTGTTAAGGATATATCACAAGTAATCCCACGGAATCAACTAACTGGGGCTCAAAAGGTCTCAAAGAGACTGAACAATCAGAAAGTCTGTATGGGTCTGACCTAGGCCCTTGGTACAGCTTGGTCTTCTTGTGCACTCCTAAAGGTGGAATCATGGGCTGTCTCTGACTCTCTTGTTGGCTTTTAGGACCCTACTTTTCATAGTGGGTCATATTACCCATCCTTAATACATGGGGAGGTCTTAGTTTTATTGCAAATTTATGTGCCACATTTTGTTGATAGCAATGGAAGGCCTGGCATTTCCTGAACAGAAACAGAAGAGGAGTAGATGGAGGATAGGGACACAGGAGGACTTGGAGGAGAACTGCAGCCAGAATATAAAATAAAAGTAAAAAAAAAAAAAGACTAGGGGGTCTCAGGTTTGGTATCTAACATCCACATCAGGAGGCTCACAATCACCTGTAACTCCAGCTCCTGAGATCCCAACAACCCTTTAAGCATCCACTAGCACTAGCACACACATATTACACACTCACACAATTGCAAAATACACACAAAAATAAATCTTAAAACGTAGTTGTGTTAGCCATGAAAACCTACTATTTTGTGAATGTCCTTATACTGAAAAACCTCTGAGTATCAAAACCAGCCAGTAACAGAAACCCCATTGAGAAAGGGATGGAAGTATAGAGATCAATAGCATGATCGGATCATTTAGATAGACAGAACACTGTTATTTACAAATATGAGAGTAAGAACTGAGAAAGGTGCTAGGGGACAATGGTCTGTACCCTGTCACCTGTATTTTTAATAAAATGCTGATTGGGCAGTAGCCAGGCAGGAAGCAGTGGTGGGGCAACTAGACAAGAAGTAAAGCCAGGGCAACGAGAACAGGAGAATTCTGGGAAGAGAAAAGATTCAGTCTGCAGCCGGCACCCAGATGCAGAGGAAGCAAGATGAGAATGCCTCGCTGATAACAGGTGTCAAGGCATGTGGCTAACACCAACAAGAATTATTGACTAATATAAGTTATAAGAGTTAATAAAATGTCTGACCTAATAGGCCAAACAGTTTATAATTAATGTAGACCTCTGTGTGTTTCTTTGGGACTGAACAACTGCAGGAATGGGTGGGAGAGAAACCTCAGTCAATAAATGCACCAATGTGAACAGCTAAATCCACTTAAAACCTGAGAGAGTTTAAAAATAATTCTAGTCAGTTACATTCTCCTAGAAAATATTCAGCACATTTACTATACCAAGAGTTTTTATTTGAAAAGGAAATTAGCATAATAGATACATTTGAATAGATTGCATTCATATGTAAAAAGAGCACAAAAATAATGTGGATTTCCAAATAAGGCAATTCCAGTGGGAGTATGTACAAAGATACTACACACAAACATTTACACACTCACGCACACACACACACACACATACACACACGTCATTCTCTTTAGTGGTTCCAAGGCAAACTAAAATCTACATACCTTCCCCAATGCCCCAAACTGAAAAGTGTTAAAAACAAAGTAAAACAAAAAAACAAACAAAGAAAGCAACTCTTGGCTAACATATGAGGCAAGTATAAAAGAATATTTATTTATTTATTTATTTATTTATTTATTTATTTATTTAAACAAAAGGTACAGTCATGTTATTGGGTAGAAGAATTACCTGAAATTGTTCAAATTGGAACCAATACAAACTAGACTGTACAAGTAAGTCACATTTTCAAGGTACATGATATGCAGTAATAAAATGAGTGATTTTAAGTCGCTCCTCATAAATGTGACATTGAGTGAAAAACACCCAAATTAAAAATAGCAAAGACAAAAAGAGAAATAGACAGGAATGGGAGAAGGAAGGATGGAGAGGAGAAGGAGAAGAAGGCTGCAAAATTCCAAACAGGTAAAAATAGTTACCTTTGCGAAGCAGGATGTGAACAGAAGCAATTGAAGTTTTCAGGTTATTGGCCGTGTTCTGTTGACTGCCTTGAGGGGAATCATAGTTGTTTTTATTATGTAAGAACTCACTGAGCTGTGCACTTATGATTTGCAAATTTGTGTGGATGCTGCATATTAATAAAATTTAGCTTAAGATGTGATGCCTTTCAGAACCACTTACTAAATTGAAAGATTTGACAATTGAGATACACTTTCCGGAGAGCTACATATTATTGAGTTACTAGTTATCCACACAATTTGGGCATATCTTAGGTAGCTTTTTTAATCTGGTTTTCATCATTAGCTTTTAAATCTGTTGTTTGTCTTCCTGACTGAAGGTAGAGTCAACTAGCTTCAGAACAATGAGCAGCCCATTAGATTTACAGATTCTCTGTTCTCAGCATATCTGTTCATTTACATCTCCTCTCAACTTTAAGAAGTTTCTGACTTGTTAGCTTATCCCAAATATGTCTTGGTTGCCACATACAATTTCACATACACAAATAATTTCATTAAAATAATTGTCAAACTTACAGTAGTATGACATACGCAGACAAAGAGTATATCGACATTAAAAACAGATCTGGAAGTGCATGCTTCTCTTTAAAAAAAAAACACACATCTTTCCCCATATTTCTTTTTGTTGTTGTTGTTTAGCATTTGTTGAGGGAAAAAGCATTGGACATTTACTAAAATAATTATTGATTGAAACACATTTACCTGTAATATTATTTTATATTTTTATCTGTATATACTTAGGAAGAAAATGTATATGACAATCTTCATTAGGTTTTCACATGCTCATCATCTGATAATAGTAACTAAATTAGATTAGTAGGAAAATTACTATTTATTACTTATATGATTATGCATTACTTCCCCTAATTTATTGTTTATTGAGCAACTTTCATTAGCATGAAGATTTCAAGAAAGTTTTCACTTTCAGACAATTTGAGTTATTTTATTGGCAATGCACTTAAGCGTGTGTGTAAAACAGGAACCGTACCCTGCTCCTTGGAAGAATGACATGACCCATTATAGAAAGATAATGCCTTAGCAGGGCTCCAGGCCAGACAAATGAAAGTGCAGACAGGCTTGCTGGCTTACAGATATCATGCTCCAGAGCACACTTTGAAATTACAATTTAGATTGCATACTTGGCTCTGTGCGTCTGCTCACTCATCCTCCCATGGGCTTTGTAGCATGTGAAAAAAAGTGTGGTCACCCACACATTTTACACGCAGACAGATTAGGGTGTGCTTATTAAGTATTTAATAAATGACACACATTGGGGGTAAAAAAAGAAACAGACACAAACCTCACTTCTTTGTCTATATTTTTGTTGTTCAGCTTCTAAGACTAATAACACGACAACAAAGCATACTGTTAACATTTCAAAATGAATAAACCAGGTGAAAATGGACAGACTAGAAAACAATGCTGTAGGAAATGAAAGAAATTAGAACTTATTTTGGATTCTATTTGTTAAAGAGAAATTCAATTTTTTTTTTGCCTGTTAAAAAACTGTGGTGTTTTATATGGAAAGAAAAACTAACCAAATGTTCATGGTATCAAAAATATACACACAAGGCAAATACATTAGTTTGAGGCCTGGTAATCTAGGTCCATGAAGTGAAGACTTTGAGTAGATGAGTTGAAAATGTTCCATTTACACAATCTGGTAGCCATTTTGAAGACCCAGGAGCACATTACCAAGAACATTGGTATAAATAATAAATTACTGAAGTACTTTAGCAAGAAGATGACTGTAAAAATCAGGGTGTCCTCACAGGCCTGGTTCTGTGCAAAACAATGTGGAGACCAAAGTATAATGCTCTTTTCATGTTCTCTTCATTGTAAGGTTTTGAGACAAATTGAAATGGCTTCCTTTCTGTGTCATGTGACAGGACCTCCCTATAACACCTATAATGATGTCATATACCTTAACACCAGTTCATCTTGATAAACTTTCCTAATATGTGAAGTTTTGTTAAATGATGTTTTACATATTCACAACTTATCCATTTCTAAATAAGCCTGCCATACCCAGAATGCTTGTCATTTCTAAGTTTTTTATATTAATACTTTTCAAATTGGAAAATATAAAATATATTATGATCACAGTTCTCCCTGTCCATCTCTTTTCAGATTGCTTTCACCTCCCCACCAACCCAATTCCACACCCTTTCTTTTCTCTTTTGCTTTCTTGGTTTAGAAAGCAAACAGGAAACCAAAAAAAAAAATTAAACAAGTTTAAATAACAACAACAAAAACCACACAAACAAAATATATAAGAAACACTCACACAGAGAAAATGAAATTGCTAGATTTGAAAACAAAATATAGAAACAAAAGACCAGTAAGACAAAAATGTCCAAATAAAGCAATATGAGACAAAACACCATCTAGTTCATCTATTGATGGGCATGAGGCTTACCAAGCTGTTTGTTTATTTATCTTTTGTGCTTAACCCTCAAGTTGTTGCTGATGTCTTTGATGTTTATAAATATTTCAGACAATGTTTTGCTCTTTATAGAATCCGTAGAACACCTGATAACCACTTCATCCAATGCCCTTAAAGATTTTCTTTTCTATTGTGTGTTTTGAGAGGAAACAAGTTGGTCTCTGTATTTCTCAAGTTTATCCCACTTAGCTTTATAAATAATAATCACTGACATGTATTTGTAGTAGATAAAGAAGCTAAAGTCATTATCTTTTCCACAAAAGTAATTAATCTTAAGAAGGCTCTTGATTTACGAAGTCATGGACCCACTGATTTTATTTCCAGAGAGACTGTAACAGATACTATTAATTGTTTTACAGACTGGATCAACTTCTTGGAAACTCTTGTAAGGTCAAACCCAAAGAGGATGATCAGAAGCTAATTACCCCCTTGATCCTCATCTTTAACCTGTCCACATATACTTTGTGTCTTCATTGTCCCTCATGGTGGGATGGATTGAAGGATGACTTTCAAAGACACATGAGCTCAGCAACAGAATATCTCAGTTATCCTTGGATATATAGAGGGAGATGTATCTCCCCATTGGAAAGGATGCTTAGCCAACTGCTGTTATGAGAAACAAAACAGTTTCCTTTGGGTTTTGCCTATTATGTAATCTAGAAAATTTATTTTTTGTTTAGTATGATTTTATGAATTTTACCATAGTCTCTTTTAAAAAAAATTAGCTTATAAATTATTTTTGTTACTATTAATTTTAATCAGATTTACTATTTTTTATTTAATCAAAATAAAATTCTATAATTTCCTCATCTTTCTGCTCTCCAATATGTCCTTGGTCAGCCCTAAAAACAGTATGTATGGAATCAACACTAAACAGAAACATTTTTTTTATAAATCACTGAGTCTGAGGTAGGGAGACATCTCAGTGAGTAAATCATCAAGCACATAAGCCAGAGGACCATGTTCCAGCTCCCCAGCAGCTACATAAACACGGGGCAGGGATAGTAGGGATGACAACAGTACTTGCTCTTCTACTCCTCACATTCTAAGGGGAATCACATAAAATAGTTCTTAAAAATGAACTGACAGGAAGTTATTTTCTTGATAGGAAATTTTGTGGCCAATCTAGCTTATATATGTGAAACTAAAAGGGAGATTTGGTTATATATATAGTTACTTAAACACTTGTCCTACATGCAACATAATTTGGTACATTTAGAGAATGAGTGACTAGCAGAGATTTCTAGCTGAATATGTTTTATCAATAGAATTTAAAAGCCGGGCGGTGGTGGCACACGCCTTTAATCCCAGCACTTGGGAGGTAGAGGCAGGCGGATCTCTGTGAGTTCGCGGCCAGCCTGGTCTACAAGAGCTAGTTCCAGGACAGGAACCAAAAAAAGCTATGGAGAAACCCTGTCTCGAAAAAATAAAAAAAAAAAAATAATAAAAATTTAAAGTATTTGCATGTATTATGATTCAGTTCATTTTATGCCTTTTATCTATATATTTTCTTGGACTTAAGGTTCCTAAGGAGAAGGATGGTGTGATTGACAGGAGGAAAGCATACAAATAATGAGCACAATAAAACATCTGCAGTTCACATAAACTGATGATATGTATGTGCATATTTACAGTGTTTATTTTTCAAAGTGCTATACATGTATATAATGTATTGTTGTCATGTGCATGCCACACTGCCTCATTCTGGAATCTGAATCAAGACCTTATCTCCTCCCTCTTTTAACTCCCTTTTTTAACTCCCTTTCTTTTAACTTCATGTCTTTGTTTATAATCCACTAGGTCCAATTAGTGCGCCCATATATGAATGAATGTGTTGAAGTCTTCTACTGGGGCATGAGTAACTTAGCAATGCCTACTCTCCTTAATAAAAGAGATTCTCCCTCCCTCAGGAGGCAGTATCAGTGTTAGAGCCTCACTAGCCTTGGGCCATGGGGGCCTTCCCACTTCCATGCTTGCTTTGATCTTTTGAAGGTCTTGTGCAGGTAGATAACCATGTGGCTGTTAGTGCATGTGAGTTAGAGCAATAAGTGTTCAGAGATTAGCTTTTCATATAATTCTTCTTCATCCTCTGGCTTTTACATACTTTCTACTCCCTCTTCTGGGTTGCTTCCTTGTAATTTGTGAGGGCCTGGCGCCCCTTCTTTTTGACTCTGGTGACTAAGGGGGCAGAATAGTGGGAATATATATATATTGTATATATATATTGTAAAGACTACAAACACAAAAGAATCATAAATGCATGACCTGAAAATACTAAGTAATCTGACTGGATCAATATACATTATATACATGTGCTGAATAATGAAATTGCAACATTGCACCATACAGATATATACAAGTTTTATGTGCCATGAAGAAAACAGTTATATGTCAAAGTTCTTACAATGGTTATAAACAAAGTGACTGAACAAACCTTCTTATGTGTGACTTCTGACAATGTTTTCACTTTATAGACCATACCCTTCAGTTTCATAAAAGTTAGCTACCTGGGTTGGTTGATCTCAAATTACATAGGGAAAATTTGTTATAACTAAAGTAGATCCCCATGCTGATGTAATTCTTTCAATGCCAAAGCAAAGTTTGTGAATGGTTAGATCTCATTTTATAAAGTTCTCACAGTTTCAGCCAATAAATTTTTATTAGGTATTTGTTGATTTTTATATCTCCCTGTTTTTATCCCAGAGTGATGCAATGATTTTGAAAATGGGGACTGTTTTTTGTCCTTGTTTCTATTTTTTTCCTGAGTATAGAAAATGGCCACAAGGAAGGATGGAAACTTTTCAGATATTTGGTTTTCGTATAGTCCTTGACAGCTATAATCTACTCACTTATTCCTAAGTAACGCTATAGTTTTATTGGAAATGTTAGAGCAATCTTGCTTAAAAATGAGTTTTTGAGGTTGTTGATATTATTGTTGATTGGTTGGTGTGTTTGATTTGAATCATAATCAGTATTCACAAATGATTAATGCTGTTGATTACAATGTTTTAGAAATCTTACTTTGGAGTACAGGTCACAGATATAAAATTACAGTTTTGAATGATAGTCAATAATACAGTAACATTAATGAATTAAATAGGATCTAAATAATGACCTCAATATATGCTTCATGATTAAATTTTAATCCTATATTTTAAATTGCTTGCTTTTATATTTATGTTTTTAAAAGTATTTTTTGTTTACAGTACACAAATGCTTTGTCTGAATGTACACATGTGTACCACACACATTCTTCATGCCCACAGAAGCACTAAAAGGGCATAAGATCCCTGGAACTGGAGTTATAAATGGTTGTAAGTTGGCAGATTGGTGCTAAGAATCAAACCCAGTTCCCTAAAAGATCAGCAAGAGACATCTTGCCATCACTTTACTTCAAAAATTTGTGACTTATCCAGCCTTTATTTCATGATGTTTAGGGAGATGTCATTTGTGTTTCTTGAAGAACTTTTCCTTTTCTTCATGCTCTATATTTACTACAGTTTGATTACAGAAATGATGAAACTATGTTCAATTAGAAACTTTGGTCTACTTTTATATAAATTGTTGAAGACACATCTGTTGTAGATTGCCCCAAATTCATTGCCAAACTGTAAC
>NC_022032.1:16475802-16477939 GCF_000317375.1 Microtus ochrogaster | reverse complement strand
TCTGCCTTTCAAATGCTGGGATTAAAGGCATGCGCCACCACCACCCCTCTTAGTAGTTTCGTATGTACACACTATCATCACTATTATATCTAACGCACTTGCTGATATTTCATTTAAATCAAGGAAAGAAAACTGTGAGCACAACTAACAATGAATACTTACTGAGCCACCTCTGGTCCTGTCACTCAGCCTAGTGACAGAAAAGTAACTGTGCTACCTCATCCCTACACCCTTGATGAAAAATGCCAACCCCCGTTTTTCCCTTCTTTTCCTGCCAGTGTAAGATATAAGCTAGCATCATTTTAAAAAGGGAAAAATTACAAAAACAAATATAATTATTGGTGGAGGTCTTATGGTGAGAGATTTTGCATTTCAGATTTGGAAGATTTTCAGATGATAAATGGATAGAACAAAATTTTATTAGAAGAGTCTATAATACTTTTCATCTCCTTAATTAATAGTTATTATTCATAATATACTGTGAACAATATATAAATTAAACACTCCCTGTTGACCTTTTCAGCCCCAAGAGGTGAGGCCTGGGAAGGGAGTCAAAGAAATCACAAGGCCAGTCTAGAGGAGAGGGCTTAGATACCACACAGGCATGCTCTTGAGCAGTTAGCAGCTACAGGGGAAGACCATAGACTTCTGGCAGTCTGTCTGAGAGGATGGGGTTTGGGCCAGAGCAGAGCTGGAGATTCCATCCTAACACCATGTTTATGTAAATTCTTTATTAATAAAAACTAGGGAGCCAGATATTGGGATGCAAAACTGATAGATCAAGAATTAACATAATAGAAAAAAAAAGCAATCTTACCAAAAGCAGTCTACAGATTCAATGCAATACCCATCAAAATCCCAGCAAAATTCTTCACAGATTTCGAAAGAACAATACCTAATTTCATTTGGAAAAGGAAAAATCCCAGGATAGCCAAAACAATCTTGTACAATAAAGGAACTTCTAGAGGCATCCCAATCCCTGACTTCAAACTCTACTACAGAGCTACAGTAATGAAAACAGCTTAGAATTGGCATAAAAACAAACAGGAGGACTAAAGGAACCAAATCTAAGACCTAGATATTAATCCACACACCTACAAACACCTGAGCTTTTACGAAAAAGCAAAAAATAGAAAATATAAAAAGAAAGCATATTTAACAAATGGTTCCAACATAATTGGATATCAACATATAGAAGAATAAAAATAACTCCTTATTTATCACTATGCACAGAACTCGAGTCCAAATGGATCAAAGACCTCAACATTAAGCTAACCACACTGAACCTCAAAGAAGAGAAAGTGGGAAGTACACTTGAACACATTAGCATAAGAGACCACTTCCTAAATATAACCCCAGTAGCACAGACACTGAGAGAAACGATTAAAAAATGGGATCTCCTGAAACTGAAAAGCTTCTGTAAAGCAAAGGACACAGTCAACAAGACAGAACTGCAGTCTACAGAATGGGAAAAGATCTTCACCAACCCCACATCAAATAACCCAATTAAAAAAAAAACAAAAAAAAACAAAAAAAAAATGGAGTACAGACCTAAACAGAGAACTCTCAAAAGAGGAATCTAAAATGACCAAAAGATGCTTAAAGAAATGCTCAGCATCTTTAGTCATTAGCAAAATGCAAATCAAAACAACTCTGAGATTTCATCTTATACCTGTAAGAATGGCATTTTGATTATTATATGGCGAGGGGCCTTTTTTTGGCCAGTATATATGGTTTTCTGTAACCTTTTTGTACCTTCATAGGGATATCCTTCTTTAGGTTTGGAAAGTTTTCTTCTATGATTTTGTTGAATACATTTTCTGTGCCTTTGAGCTGTAGTTCTTCTTCTATACCTTTTTTTTTTAAGTTTGTTCTTTTCAAGGTGTCCCTGATTTCCTGGATGTTTTGTGTTAATAATTTGTTGAATTTACTGTTTTCTTTGACCAATGAATCGATTTCCTCTATATTATCTTCAACACTTAAGAGTCTCTCTTCTATCTCTTGTACTCTGTTAGTTATACTTGTCTCTGTAGTTCCTGTTCTTTTACCCAGATTTTTCATATCTAGAATTCCCTCAGTTTGTGTTTTCTTTATTGCCTCTATTTTGTCTTCAGGTCTTGAACTGTTTGCATCACCC